>NC_042971.1:5264921-5564921 GCF_901001165.1 Salmo trutta | reverse complement strand
GATACATAGACCTCCAAACATTTACAATGAATAGCAATATTACAATAATGGATACATAGACCTCCAAACATCTACAATGAATAGCAATATTACAATAATGGATACATAGACCTCCAAACATTTACAATGAATAGCAATATTACAATAATGGATACATAGACCTCCAAACATTTACAATGAATAGCAATATTACAATAATGGATACATAGACCTCCAAACATTTACAATGAATAGCAATATTACAATAATGGATACATAGACCTCCAAACATTTACAAAGAATAGCAATATTCCAATAATGGATACATAGACCTCCAAACATTTACAATGAATAGCAATATTACAATAATGGATACATAGACCTCCAAACATTTACAATGAATAGCAATATTACAATAATGGATACATAGACCTCCAAACATTTACAATGAATAGCAATATTACAATAATGGATACATAGACCTCCAAACATCTACAATGAATAGCAATATTACAATAATGGATACATAGACCTACAAACATTTACAATGCAGAGCAATATTACAATAATGGATACATAGACCTACAAACATTTACAATGAATAGAAATATTACAATAATGGATACATAGACCTACAAACATTTACAATGAATAGCAATATTGCAATAATGGATACATAGACCTCCAAACATTTACAATGAATAGCAATATTACAATAATGGATACATAGACCTACAAACATTTACAATGAATAGCAATATTACAATAATGGATACATAGACCTCCAAACATTTACAATGAATAGCAATATTACAATAATGGATACATAGACCTCCAAACATTTACAATGAATAGCAATATTACAATAATGGATACATAGACCTCCAAACATTTACAATGAATAGCAATATTACAATAATGGATACATAGACCTCTACGTTGAGACCGACGGGAGCAAAGGTCTTTAAATTAAAGTTTTTAACAATAAATTGTCGAGGTCACCCCCTCTCCTAGGGAGGGTGACGTGTTCGATGCCGATATAATGTAGGGACGAAATCAAGGGGTTCGCTTCCAAAAAGATTTTACCACAAGGACAAATTAAAAGATAAATAACTGCCTTAGTGGTGCACCTGATAACACCTGTGATTGGGATCTGTTTCCCTGTTTGGGGGTGTTTGAAGGATCTACATTTGTAAGTGCCATTGCATTGAGCGCAGTGACCAAATTAATGAATTAATATGAAACTGCCTTAAATACAGATGTGAATGATAGTATGTTTTAAATTCTCACTTAAAATATGCACTGCTCTATTTGAACGTCTCAATATAATATTATTATTTCATGAAAGGAATGAAAAATACATTTGTGTGCAACAAAAAAAACAATCCTCAACTGCGTTTCCCTCCAGTCAGCAGACGGCGATGTGCGTGTTTCAGGCGATGCTGCCAGCGTGACGTATAATCTAGTGGACGGAACGGATCAACAACAACGAGTCAGCCACCTTGGTAGCCAACAGCCGAAACATTTAGACTGTTTCTGTGCATATTTGCCTCTGTGTTTTAAATATACTTCTGACATCTAGTTAATTGCCCCCATTTAAATGTTATAGGTACATTGTTAGTCAACTAGCTGGCTTGATAAGTTAGCCTAGTACTAAACTAGTCGCTCATGCTAACTAGCTAGCTAGCTAACATCCCCGACCATGAGCTCACTGATGTATTCCTCGCCTGCTAAAGAAGAGGTCTGCTGGACGGAGAAAGAAGCTCTGGGGCTGAACATTGTCGTGAAAGAGGAGAAGGAAGAGGAGGATGTTACAGTAAAAGAAGAGGAGGATGTTACAGTAAAACAAGAAGTAGAGGGTGAGGCTGTTACAGTGAAAGAAGAAGAGAAAGACGTTACAGTGAAAGAAGAGGAAGACGCTTTCAGAGTGAAAGAGGAGGAGGATGTTACAGTAAAAGAAGAGGAGGAAGAGAAAGAGGAGGATTCAGTTTTTGGAGTGAAGGAGGAGAAAGAGGGAGAGATTACTGTCATATTGACAGAGGAGTCAGGAGATCTGATTACCACCAGTAAGTACTGTCTTAAAAAACGGGCTCTAACTGTCCAACTGTTTTGAACGAATGTGTTGTTTTAAAGCAGCATGCTACTGAAATTCTATACTTGAAAATGTTGTTGTGTTCTATAGCAATTTATGTTATAATATAATGTTAAAGCTACATTTTAAAATGGGTGATTAAAGCCCTGAATGCTGATTGGCTGACAGCCGTGGTATATCAGGCCGTATACCATGGGTATGTCATGTATTTTTAC
Source organism: Salmo trutta (assembly GCF_901001165.1). NCBI lineage: Eukaryota > Metazoa > Chordata > Actinopteri > Salmoniformes > Salmonidae > Salmo > Salmo trutta. The sequence goes on along the minus strand of NC_042971.1, from coordinate 5,562,635 downwards.
TGTTCTAAATATGTTGGTAACATGTTTATAATAGCAATAAGACACCTCAGGGGTTTGTGATAGATGGCCAATATACCATGGCTAAGGGCTGTATCCAGGTACTGTGTGTTGAGTTGTACATAAGGACAGTCTTTAACCATGCTATATTGGCCATATACCACACTTCCTCGGGCCTTATTGCTTAACTGTAACGTGTGTATACCATCAGAGTCTCCCCCCCCCCCACCACAAAATCACAACTTAATTGTCTCACAGAATGGCAAACAAGTTATAAATTAAACTTTTGACGTGTGTCTATTTTAGGCCTTGTGTAAAGTGTGTATACCCACAAAAAGCAGATTTGTAAATAATGTTGGAGAAATACATAAAATAAGAAGCATTATTGACATGAAATGGACATGTGTTATGGGGAGACTGAACATATTAGCAAAAGGACAAGCGTTTTGGGGAGACTGAACATATTAGCAAAAGGACAAGCGTTTTGGGGAGACTGAACATGTTAGCAAAAGGACAAGTGTTTTGGGGACACTGAACATATTAGCAAACGTTTGTTAGTCGACAAAAAACATGGGCAAAATAGCCATTTCAAGGAAAGGCTAAACTAAAGAATTATCATTTAGAAAAGATGGTAATTATTACTTTAGAGATGAAGTGGGCCACCAACAAAACGTTAATAACAATGGATCAACTGCAGCCTTTAACATTAGTAATATATATTATTATAGAGCTCTGCTCAGCCTATAAACATGACATTATCTATTATTATAGAGCTCTGCTCAGTCTATAAACATGACATTCTCTATTATTATAGAGCTCTGTTCAGCCTATAAACATGACATTATCTATTATTATAGAGCTCTGCTCAGCCTGTAAACATGACATTATCTATTATTATAGAGCTCTGCTCAGCCTGTAAACATGACATTATCTATTATTATAGAGCTCTGATCAGCCTATAAACATGACATTATCTATTATTATAGAGCTCTGATCAGCCTATAAACATGACATTATCTATTATTATAGAGCTCTGCTCAGCCTATAAACATGACATTATCTATTATTATAGAGCTCTGATCAGCCTATAAACATGACATTATCTATTATTATAGAGCTCTGATCAGCCTATAAACATGACATTATCTATTATTATAGAGCTCTGTTCAGCCTATAATCATGATCTATTATTATAGAGCTCTGCTCAGCCTATAAACATGATCTATTATTATAGAGCTCTGCTCAGCCTATAAACATGACATTATCTATTATTATAGAGCTCTGCTCAGCCTATAAACATGACATTCTCTATTATTATAGAGCTCTGCTCAGCCTGTAAACATGACATTATCTATTATTATAGAGCTCTGCTCAGCCTGTAAACATAACATTATCTATTATTATAGAGCTCTGCTCAGCCTGTAAACATGACATTATCTATTATTATAGAGCTCTGCTCAGCCTGTAAACATAACATTATCTATTATTAAGAGCTCTGATCAGCCTATAAACATGACCTTATCTATTATTATTGAGCTGTGCTCAGCCTATACACATGACATTATCTATTATTATACAGCTCTGATCAGTCTAAAATACGACATTATGTAGACTGGCAGGTAGGAGCGTTGGGCCAGTAACCGAAAGGTTGCTGGATCAAATCCCCGAGCTGAAAAGGTAAAAACGCTGTCATTCTGCCCCTGAGCAAGTCAGTTAACCCACTGTTCCCTGGCTGCCGACGACGTGGATGTCTATTAAGGCAGCCCCCCACACCTCTCTGATTCAGAGGGGTTGGGTTAAATACGGGACACACATGTCAGTTGAATCCATTCAGTTCACTAGGTTTCCCCCTTTCCCTATTGTAAAGCTCTGCTCAGCCTATAAACATGAGAGAAAGATTAGATTTTATGTTCTACATTATTATTATTATTATTAGGGCGGCCACCAAGTTTTTATTAAATTATGTAATGTTCTGGAAACTGACTTCAGGTTTTTGAAGAATCTATGGAGGTTTAATTCAGTTCTCTGTTTAATATTTAACTAAATACTCTGTTTGTCTTTGGTAGGAGAGGGACCAGACTCTCACTCTGACAGCAGGGAGACTCCTTCAGGGGAACCAGACCCAGAGACGCCCAAACCAGCGAGACAACACCACTGTTCCCAGTGTGGAAAGAGTTTTAAGTGGTTAAGGAACCTGAAAGTACATGAGAGAACGCATACAGGAGAAAACCCTTACGAATGCTCTCACTGTGGAAAGAGTTTTACCAAGTTAGGGAACCTAAAAGAGCATGAGAGGACACACACAAGAGAAAAGTGTTTCCAATGTTCCCAGTGTGGAAAGAGGTTTACCCAGTTACGGTACCTGAAACAACATGAAGAAATACACACAGAAGATAGGAAGACCTACCACTGCTCTCAGTGTGGAAAGATATTTACTGGGTTAGGAACCTGAAAATACATATGAGAATACACTCTGGAGAGAAGCCTTACCACTGTTCCCACTGTGTAAAGAGTTTTACTCAGTTAGGGAGCCTGAAAACACAGGAGAGGGGACACACTGGAGAGAAGCCTTATCACTGTTCCCACTGTGGAAGGAATTTTAGGTGGTATGCGAGCCTGAAGGAGCATGAGAGAATACACACAGGAGAAAAGCCTTACCACTGTTCCAATTGTGAAAAGAGTTTTACCCATCGAGGGAGCCTGAAAGCGCATGAGAGAATACACTCAGGAGAAAAGCATTACAAATGTTCCCGATGTGAAAAGAGTTTTGCCCGGTTAGGGAGCTTGAAAAAGCATGAGAGAACACACACAGGATAAAAGCCTTTCCAACATACTAATACACAGGAGGAGAAGACATACCACTGCTCTCATTGTGAAAAGACATTTTCCCAGTCAGAGGACCTGAAATCACATGAGAGAATAGAGAGGCTGTGTTCTGACTTATGTTTTTGATTAAGAAATTGTGTTTTTGTTCATTCTACATTAAATAATATTGTATGAATGAAATCATACTGAAAAATAGGTCTACGTGTTTTTTCCAGCTCAAGACATGATCATGTCGAAAATCGGATTAAAAGAGTAAAAAAAAATGTTTTGATTATGAACTTAAGATTGATTGAATGCAAGTGTAAACCCCTACATGTTGTTCACTATATAATTGGGATATTTCAAACATGTTAATTATTAAATAGATTGATATTAGTATTTCTTCATTCAGATTGTCATTGTAAATGCGTATTGGTTCTCAATTGACATATCTGATTAAATAAATGTGAAATAAAGTAAATGCCATATTATTATTTTTGGGAAGTCTATTTGGTTCTATGTTGGGACTATAAGAATATTTTGAAGATAAATACACAAGGCAGAGTACGAGAGAGACAGAGGACGAGAGGTCAGTACAGTACTAACAACCAATGGAAATAGTGTTTTTTCCTGTAATAGGGAGTTATTGATCAGTGGTTCAGCGACATGGGAGGATGTAGATGTACACTACCGTTCAACAGTTTGGGGTCACTTAGAAATAACCTTTTTTTTAAAAGAAAGCATTTTTTGGTCCATTAAAATAACATCAAATTGATCAGAAATACAGTGTAGACATTGTTAATGTTGTAAATGACTATTGTAGCTGGAAACGGCTGATTATTAATGGAATATCTGCATAGGCGTACAGAGGCCCATTATCAGTGACCATCACTCCTGTGTTCCAATGGCACGTTGTGTTAGTTAATCCAAGTTTATCATTTTAAAAGGCTAATTGATCATTAGAAAACCCTTTTGCAATTATGTTAGCACAGCTGAAAACTGTTGTTATGATTAAAGAAGCAATAAAACTGGTCTGCTTTAGACTAGTTGAGTATCTGGAGCATCAATGTAACCTCTCAAATTCATAGACAGGTGTCGCGTCTTTTTTACCCAAAAGTAGTTTTTTTACCCGGAGACTGTAGTGCTACTTTCTCAAAATGAACATAAATGCTGTAGGAGGAGGGTTCTGGTGCTTTACCAGGAGACTGGGGCCGATCCCCATTTAGGAATGTATGCCTTGCTTACGCACACTCTGCATGTGTTGATACCTTGCTTAAAACCCTCACAATTGTTGGCCAACAGATTTTGTCATGGAGTTTTCATTCAATAGGGTTTAGAGTACATTTCATCTTAAGCCATTCTTTTAAAAACGGTAATACCTTTAATTAGAATGTTGTACCTTTAAATACCTTTTAATTCTAATTTTGTTGACGGACTCAATAGAATACACGGAGTCAGAATCTAGGGATCAATTCAAGAAAGTCATCATTCGTCTCTGTTTCAGCACCAACTGGTAGATTTAAAAATACTCTGATCTTGTAGATTATTTAGGTACATTTTAGGGTTAGGAAAGTATGTATGAATCATAAAAACAATAGTCCTATAAATCTACCCTAATTCTTACTAATCATGGAAGTGTGATGACAACGGCCCAATCCTACATTTACATAAGTGTTCAGACCCTTAACTTAGTACTTTGTTGAAACACCTTTGGCAGCGATTACAGCCTTGAGTCTTCTTGGGTATGACACTAGAAGCTTGGCACACCTGTATTTGGGTAGTTTCTTCCATTCTTCTCTGCAGATCCTCTCAAGCTCTGTCAGGTTGGATGGGGAGCATCACTGCACAACTATTTTCAGGTCTCTCCAGAGATGTTTGATCGGGTTCAAGTCCGGGCTCTGGCTGGACCACTCAACGACAACAGTGCAATAATATGTAACAACTTCACAACAAATACACACATCTAAAGTAAAGGAATGGAATTAAGAATATATAAATATTTGGATGAGCAATGTCAGAGTGGCATAGACTATAATACAGTAGAATAGTATAGAATACAGTATATACATATGAGATGAGTAATACATAGACAGATACAGTAGAATAGAATACAGTATATACATATGAGATGAGTAATACATATACAGATACAGTAGAATAGGATAGAACCTAGTCTGTTCATTATATACATCTACATGATGTATTGTTACACCATGTAGGAGCAGTATAGACCTAGTCTGTTCATTATATACATCTACATGATGTATTGTTACACCATGTAGGAGCAGTATAGACCTAGTCTGTTCATTATATACATCTACATGATGTATTGTTACACCATGTAGGAGCAGTATAGACCTAGTCTGTTCATTATATACATTTACATTTTAGTCATTTAGCAGACACTCTTATCCAGAGCGACTTACAGTAGTGAATGCATACATTTCAATTAATTTCATACATTTTTTATTTTTCCCGTACTGGCCCCCCGTGGGAATCGAACCCACAACCCTGGCTTTGCAAACACCATGCTCTACCAACTGGCTGGCATGTTTTCATGGTCACCGCCTAAGCCCCTTTTTTTATCCAGGAAAAACCCTGGGTCTATTTCAGTGCTAATAATGCATTTACATTTACATTTAAGTCATTTAGCAGACGCTCTTATCCAGAGCGACTTACAAATTGGTGCATTCACCTTAAGATATCCAGTGGAACAACCACTTTACAATAGTGCATCTAAATCTTTCGGGGGGGGGGGTAGAAGGATTACTTTATCCTATCCCAGGTATTCCTTAAAGAGGTGGGGTTTCAGGTGTCTCCGGAAGGTGGTGATTGACTCCGCTGTCCTGGCGTCGTGAGGGAGCTTGTTCCACCATTGGGGTGCCAGAGCAGCGAACAGTTTTGACTGGGCTGAGCGGGAGCTGTGCTTCCTCAGAGGTAGGGAGGCGAGCAGGCCAGAGGTGGATGAACGCAGTGCCCTTGTTTGGGTGTAGGGCCTGATCAGAGCCTGAAGGTACGGAGGTGCCGTTCCCCTCACAGCTCCGTAGGCAAGCACCATGGACTTGTAGCGGATGCGAGCTTCAACTGGAAGCCAGTGGAGAGAGCGGAGGAGCGGGGTGACGTGAGAGAACTTGGGAAGGTTGAACACCAGACGGGCTGCGGCGTTCTGGATGAGTTGTAGGGGTTTAATGGCACAGGCAGGGAGCCCAGCCAACAGCGAGTTGCAGTAATCCAGACGGGAGATGACAAGTGCCTGGACTAGGACATGCGCCGCTTCCTGTGTGAGGCAGGGTCGTACTCTGCGAATGTTGTAGAGCATGAACCTACAGGATCGGGTCACCGCCTTGATGTTAGTGGAGAACGACAGGGTGTTGTCCAGGGTCACGCCAAGGTTCTTAGCACTCTGGGAGGAGGACACAAGGGAGTTGTCAACCGTGATGGCGAGATCATGGAACAGGCAGTCCTTCCCTGGGAGGAGGAGCAGCTCCGTCTTGCCGAGGTTCAGCTTGAGGTGGTGAGCCGTCATCCACACTGATATGTCTGCCAGACATGCAGAGATGCGATTCGCCACCTGGTTATCAGAAGGGGGAAAGGAGAAGATTAATTGTGTGTCGTCTGCGTAGCAATGATAGGAGAGACCATGTGAGGATATGACCGAGCCAAGTGACTTGGTGTATAGTGAGAATAGGAGAGGGCCTAGAACAGAGCCTTGGGGGACACCAGTGGTGAGAGCACATGGTGCGGAGACAGATTCTCGCCACGCCACCTGGTAGGAGCGACCTGTCAGGTAGGACGCAATCCAAGCGTGGGCCGCGCCGGAGATGCCCAGCTCGGAGAGGGTGGAGAGGAGGATCTGATGGTTCACGGTATCAAAGGCAGCAGATAGGTCTAGAAGGATGAGAGCAGAGGAGAGAGAGTTAGCTTTAGCAGTGCGGAGAGCCTCCGTGACACAGAGAAGAGCAGTCTCAGTTGAATGCCCAGTATTGAAACCTGACTGATTAGGATCAAGAAGGTCATTCTGAGAGAGATAGCAGGAGAGCTGGCCAAGGACGGCACGTTCAAGAGTTTTGGAGAGAAAAGAAAGAAGGGATACTGGTCTGTAGTTGTTGATATCGGAGGGATCGAGTGTAGGTTTTTTCAGAAGGGGTGCAACTCTCGCTCTCTTGAAGACGGAAGGGACGTAGCCAGCGGTCAAGGATGAGTTGATGAGCGAGGTGAGGTAGGGGAGAAGGTCTCCGGAAATGGTCTGGAGAAGAGAGGAGGGGATAGGGTCAAGTGGGCAGGTTGTTGGGCGGCCGGCCGTCACGAGACGCGAGATTTCATCTGGAGAGAGAGGGGAGAAAGAGGTCAAAGCACAGGGTAGGGCAGTGTGAGCAGGACCAGCGGTGTCGTTTGGCTTAGCAAACGAGGATCGGATGTCATCAGCCTTCTTTTCAAAATGGTTGACGAAGTCATCCGCAGAGAGAGAGGAGGGGGGGAAGGGGGAGGAGGATTCAGGAGGGAGGAGAAGGTAGCAAAGAGCTTCCTAGGGTTAGAGGCAGATGCTTGGAATTTAGAGTGGTAGAAAGTGGCTTTAGCAGCAGAGACAGAAGAGGAAAATGTAGAGAGGAGGGTGTGAAAGGATGCCAGGTCCGCAGGGAGGCGAGTTTTCCTCCATTTCCGCTCGGCTGCCCGGAGCCCTGTTCTGTGAGCTCGCAGTGAGTCGTCGAGCCACGGCGCAGGAGTGGAGGACCGAGCCGGCCTGGAGGATAGGGGACAGAGAAAATCGAAGGATGCAGAAAGGGAGGAGAGGAGGGTTGAGGAGGCAGAATCAGGAGATAGGTTGGAGAAGGTTTGAGCAGAGGGAAGAGATGATAGGATGGAAGAGGAGAGAGTAGCGGGAGAGAGAGAGCGAAGGTTGGGACGGCGCAATACCATCCGAGTAGGGGCAGAGTGAGAAGTGTTGGATGAGAGCGAGAGGGAAAAGGATACAAGGTAGTGGTCGGAGACTTGGAGGGGAGTTGCAATGAGATTAGTGGAAGAACAGCATCTAGTAAAGATGAGGTCAAGCGTATTGCCTGCCTTGTGAGTAGGGGGGAAGGTGAGAGGGTGAGGTCAAAGGAGGAGAGGAGTGGAAAGAAGGAGGCAGAGAGAAATGAGTCAAAGGTAGACGTGGGGAGGTTAAAGTCACCCAGAACTGTGAGGGGTGAGCCATCCTCAGGAAAGGAACTTATCAAGGCGTCAAGCTCATTGATGAACTCTCCAAGGGAACCTGGAGGGCGATAAATGATAAGGATGTTAAGCTTGAAAGGGCTGGTAACTGTGACAGCATGGAATTCAAATGAGGAGATAGACAGATGGGTCAGGGGAGAAAGAGAGAATGTCCACTTGGGAGAGATGAGGATTCCAGTGCCACCACCCCGCTGGCTCGATGCTCTAGGGGTATGCGAGAACACGTGGGCAGACGAGGAGAGAGCAGTAGGAGTAGCAGTGTTATCTGTGGTAATCCATATTTCCGTCAGCGCCAGGAAGTCTAGGGACTGGAGGGTAGCATAGGCTGAGATGAACTCTGCCTTGTTGGCCGCAGACCGGCAATTCCAGAGGCTGCCGGAGACCTGGAACTCCACGTGGGTCGTGCGCGCTGGGACCACCAGGTTAGAGTGGCAGCGGCCACGCGGTGTGAAGCGTTTGTATGGCCTGTGCAGAGGGGAGAGAACAGGGATAGACAGACACATAGTTGACAAGCTACAGAAGAGGCTACGCTAATGCAAAGGAGATTGGAATGACAAGTGGACTACACGTCTCGAATGTTCAGAAAGTTAAGCTTACGTTGCGAAAATCTTATTGACTAAAGTGACGAAAATGCTAGCTAACTAACACAACACTACACTAATCAAGTCGTTCCGTTGTAATGTAATAGTTTCTACATTGCTGCTAGTCGGTAGAGGTTGGCTATTATACAAAAGCAACTTTGTAGCTAGCTAACATAACATAACACTAATCAAGACGTTCCTTTGTAACGTATTTAGTTTCTACAATGCTGCTAGTTAACTAATAATACATCGTTTTTTTTACATTTTCAAAATCTATTTACTTACTTACTTGAATAGGTTCTTCCAGCCATGTGGACAACTGGAAACAGGGCAGCAAAGTTTGTCACATCTGCTGACTGGACGCAGTTGAGTACAATGTATATTGCGTACTTTTTACACCACTGTATTTTTATTACGATCCCTGGCGTCATGCAGCCATTCCTCTGGGTAACCCCGCTGTCTGAAACACTCATCCAGCCATTCCTCTGTGTAACCCCGCTGTCTGAAACACTCATCCAGCCATTCCTCTGTGTAACCCCGCTGTCTGAAACACTCATCCAGCCATTCCTCTGTGTAACCCCGCTGTCTGAAACACTCATCCAGCCATTCCTCTGGGTAACCCCGCTGTCTGAAACACTCATCCAGCCATTCCTCTGGGTAACCCCGCTGTCTGAAACACTCATCCAGCCATTCCTCTGTGTAACCCCGCTGTCTGAAACACTCATCCAGCCATTCCTCTGGGTAACCCCGCTGTCTGAAACACTCATCCAGCCATTCCTCTGGGTAACCCCGCTGTCTGAAACACTCATCCAGCCGTTCCTCTGGGTAACCCCGCTGTCTGAAACACTCATCCAGCCGTTCCTCTGTGTAACCCCGCTGTCTGAAACACTCATCCAGCCGTTCCTCTGGGTAACCCCGCTGTCTGAAACACTCATCCAGCCATTCCTCTGGGTAACCCCGCTGCCTGAAACACTCATCCAGCCGTTCCTCTGGGTAACCCCGCTGTCTGAAACACTCATCCAGCCGTTCCTCTGGGTAACCCCGCTGTCTGAAACACTCATCCAGCCGTTCCTCTGGGTAACCCCGCTGTCTGAAACACTCATCCAGCCATTCCTCTGGGTAACCCCGCTGTCTGAAACACTCATCCAGCCATTCCTCTGGGTAACCCCGCTGTCTGAAACACTCATCCAGCCATTCCTCTGGGTAACCCCGCTGTCTGAAACACTCATCCAGCCATTCCTCTGGGTAACCCCGCTGTCTGAAACACTCATCCAGCCATTCCTCTGGGTATCCCCGCTGTCTGAAACACTCATCCAGCCATTCCTCTGGGTAACCCCGCTGTCTGAAACACTCATCCAGACATTCCTCTGGGTAACCCCGCTGTCTGAAACACTCATCCAGACAGTCAGCTTGTTTGTCATAGTCACTCTGTGTACTACAAATCCTGTGTATGTGACTGTATTGGCTGATGGGGAGGATCTTTTTTAGGGGTGTAGGGTGGAAGCTGTCTCCGCGTAACAGGGAATTCCTGTCCGTCGGCTTCCTGTATAGGTCTGTGCTAAAGCCACCCTTCTCCCTATTAAAATGTCCAGATAACTTGTTTAAGTTAAAGTATTGTCCAACCATCGGGTAACTTGTTTCATGCACATGAAAGGTGAGGGTGAATTTCAGATGTTCACTGCTTGTATTGATGAAGGAGTGGAATCAATGAAGTTCCTCTGCTGTCCCTGTTGAGGGACTGGTTAGGAAGAACACTTCTACAGCCAGAGAGGTGAGAGGTCACACATGGTTTAGATGGTAAATATTTATGTCCCCTTAGCGGTTCATCACATCAGCAAAAGGGAATATGTTCCATCATCTATGTTTATTTACATTAGTGCAAATTGTCCACTGATATTGGTGTAATTTCTCACCCCTTTTGGCTGTATGAAAGTTAATTTCCCCTCAGACACACACATTTGTTCTTTGATATTATGAAGGTCATTTGTGTCAAATGTACCTTTCCCCTCATTCACCCCATCTCTTTACATTGCGTATGCATATTTGGTGGCCTGACTGTGTCCAGACTTTGTCAAAGGCCCATCCTGGTAGATCTGAACCTAATGCAGCTTGGAGTGATCAGATGACAGAAGTCACATTTAGATGCCAGGTGTAACTGAGGCCATAGATGCTCCATATCCATTACTTTGAGTGTTTTATATAATATGACTAAATTTGTTTCTGTGTTGCAGGGGCAGTCAAGAAATGGAACAGCAAGTCCACAGAACATGACATAAGCAGAGCTGTGGGAGACCACCTCAAGCCCCTGGTAGAGCCGGGGGTGGTGTTTACCACTCCACCACGCCTTCAGCAGGCTGGAAAAGTGTGTTTGATCTGGTTGATCTATTTGTTTGTTTCCGTTTTCAGTAGTTGAATCCTTTGACATGGGATTGATGCTGATTTTCACACTAAGAGGGACCAAGAGTCTTTCGATTGGTCGGCCATTGGGTTCATACATATATCTACCTCACTAACTTTAAGCATCAGCTGTCAGAGCAGCTTACCGATCATTGCACCTGTACACAGCTATCTGTAAATAGCCACACCCAACTACCCCATCCCCATGTTATTTATTTTTGCTCCTTTACATCCCAGTATCTCTACTTGCACATCTATCACTCCAGTGTTTAATTGCTAAATTGTAATTATTTCGCCACTATGGCCTTACCTCCTTACTCCATTTGCACACACTGTATATAGTTATTTACTGTACTTTTGTTATCCCATGTGTAACTGTGTTGTTTGTGTCGCACTGCTTTATCTTGGCCAGGTAAATTAGAACTTGTTCTCAACTGGCCTACCTGGTTAAATAAGAAAAACATTTTGTTGTTGAAATCAAATCTTTATTTAAACAGCACATTTCAGACATGGATGCAACACAATGGCTTCACAGGAAAAAACAATGAAAATAAACAGAAATATTTAGTACACAAACATAAGAGGATAAAAAACAGAAGTCTAACAACTGAAATACTATTGAGCATTGTAAGGAAATGCCATTGATTAAAATAACAATATGATGCAATATCCAACCCAAAATATAACTTGTTTTTTAGGAGGGGCTCTGAAAGACACTATGGGGGTGTCCACTGGAAGTTGACTAGTAACAACAACTGGGACCTAAAAGACACCCACCATGAGACCCACTAAATCTGCCCAAGAAGAGGAAAACAAAAGAAAAACCCACATCGAAGTTAAAGACAGGAAGCAAACCTAAAAGGTGGAGCAACTAAAGGTGTTGACTCTCCACATCTATCAAGACAACTGGAGCACTGGGCCAGACACTCTTAAATAGAACCTGGACCAGCTCAGGTGAAACACCTTCCCACTAACGAGATGGACAAGCCAGCACAGGTGTAACACATACTGACTAACGAGGTGACACCAATCAGTGCGTCCTACGTGCTAACGAGCTAGACGGGCTAACGGGCTAGACGTGCTAACGGGCTAGACGTGCTAACGGGCTAGACGTGCTAAAGTTCAACCTCAAAACATAAACGTTAAAACCAAAGCCTGTTGAACAAGTTTGCTCACCACCAACAGAAAACAACTTCCATTTCACATTATAATCAACTACAATGATTCACCTTCACCAATATAAACATGGTGTCTACTGGTTGTCAACAATTAAAAACAAGAACAAAACACGTATTTCTAAATAATAATATACAATAGTATTATTTGTTTCTCCTTTTTCTTTCTATAGAATCCTAAAACTCACTAGCTTCTAGAACTCTCATCTCCTTGGAACGAGCCCAAACAAAATCCATCTCCAATACGAAAAACGTACAGTCAAAATAAATAAAGATCCATGGCAACGCACTGGCTAAACGCAAAACACAAATCTTATATCGATTTGGGGGGAAATCAGGTTGAATCTGCTCTACAAACTAACACAACAAAACAAAAAACACATGGAAATGGAGATATATTTTACCTCACTGGTTAGAGGACAACCTGCAGAAGACAGTCAGCTACATTTTGGAGTGATGCATTTAAATTTAGGGGTCACTAAACAAAGGAACACAACACTTATTTGTCATAACTCATCGATATCATATTGAAATCAATTGTGCCGAGAGGAGGGAGAGGAGGTTGCACGTCCTGTTAAAACTAACAGCTCAAAAACCACACGGAATCTGGGGATAATGTGTACATCACTGGTTAGAGGACAATTTGTAGAAAACAGCTCGCTACATTTTGATTCAAGTGCGTAACCAACATGGTAAGTGTAACACAACTCTTTTTTTTTGTCACTTTTTATTAAATCTCATAAATAGTAACTCTTCCAATTCAGAGCCTGGATTTCCCCCCTGAGGCTAATATCCATATCATGCTGAAATCAATAGAACAGGGGACAAACGTTTAGGGTTCTACATTGTGACATCATTAAAATACTCCTACTACAATGTTAAAACATTCTACATTGTGACATTATATCATTGATATCATGAAACAACTCATTCATGTATTTTCTGATGTTTGATCAGATGTCTTTTACCGGAGAATCTCTTGTCACACTGATCACAGCTATAAGATTTCTCTCCTGTGTGTGTTCTCTGGTGTCGAGTCAGACAGCCAGATGTAGTAAAACTCTTCCCACATTGACCACAGCTATAAGGTTTCTCTCCTGTGTGTCTTCTCTGGTGTCGAGTCAGAGAGCCAGATGCAGCAAAATTCTTCCCACATTGATCACAGCTATAAGGTTTCTCTCCAGTGTGAATTCTCAGGTGTACTTTTAGTGCTTTTAATCTTAAGTAACTCTTCCCACAATCAAAACAGTGGTGAGATTTCTCTCCTGTGTGTGTTCGCTGGTGTATTTTAAGTTCTGATGAAGATTTGCAATGTTTTCCACAGTCAGAGCAGCAGATAGATTTCTTCCCTGTGGGTCTCTGCTGGTGTTTCTTGAGATGATAGAATCTGGACAGACTCTTCTCTGACTCGTTAGCATCATGATGTTGAGGCTCCCCAGAGGATCCATGATAGTCACGTCTCTCTCCTGTGTGAACAAGTCAGACAGATAGTTAAAGGCTCACAACAGCAGAAATCCACTGAAAAAGGTGATGCCAACAGCGTAGCCATGATACTCTACAACAATTGACGTCTGTAATGAATGTTAAAATTACTTGACAATTGTCTTAAGACAGTCAAGTGAGCAACAATAGTCATATTTAGTCTTGTTTTCACATTAGTAGTAACTAGAAATAAGTAAAAGGTGTTGAACTCCTAAGCAGTGTGCCAGGCGACTTTTGTTCTCAAATATAGGCACCTTTCTGTGTTTGCTAAAATTGCGACAAGGGCGATGCGCACACAATTTGATTGCAGAAACACCTCCCTGCTAATGCAGAAACCGCTAGTTATGGATGTAGTATATCTGCCTGGAGCAAAAATGGTGAGCAAGTGGCCTAAGCTGTGCCATTAGAGATCTGGGTTCGAGTCCAAGCTCTGTTGCAGCCGGCCGCGTCCGGGAGGCCCATGGGGCGACGCACAATTGGCCCACCGTCGTCCGGGTTAGGGGAGGGTTTGGCCGGCAGGGATATCCTTGTCTCATCGCGCACTAGCGACTCATGTGGCGGGCCGGGCGCAGTGCACACTGACTAGGTCGCCAGGTGTACGGTGTTTCCTCCGACACATTGGTGCTGCTGGCTTCCGGGTTGGATGGGCATTGTGTCAAGAAGCAGCGCGGCTAGGTTGGGTTGTGTTTCGGAGGACGCACGGCTCTCGACCTTCGCCTCTCCAGAGTCCGTATGGGAGTTGCAGCGATGAGACAAGACTAAGTACCAATTGGGGAGAAAAAAGGGGTGAAAAAAATATATATATTTAAAAAATGGTGAGCAAAGATTAGTTTTCACAATGTATTCTGAATATTACAGCATTAGATCAGGAGTGCTACTCAAGGAAACTCACATTAAGCTCTGTGTCTATTCACTAATTCACCACCGTGGGGGAAAACTCAGGGGAGTTCTCATAGGCTGACAGCAAATAAAGCCTCCATATCCAGGTTGATTATGATTATTATTATCATAATTTGACACTACTTTGGATTATAATTGTAAGGCTCGTTTGAACGTCCTGATTTAATATAATGTTTGTGTTATTGTCGAAAATGTACTACTTTATATTTAAAAACGACTTCAACCAGTAAAATGATCATTGGCTAGTTTTCCATCAGCCTGACAATGAGATTTTGTCCACTAAGTGTATGTGGTCTATAATCTCACCTAACAATAACATAGACCTACTGTAGGACCCATAACTTCACCTAACAACAACATAGACCTACTGTAGGACCCATAACTTCACCTAACAACAACATAGACCTACTGTAGGACCCATAACTTCACCTAACAATAACATAGACCTAGGACTATAAATGATTTAATATTTTAGGTGAAACAAGGAGACTAAAATGTCTTTGTCATGACAATTCATAACCTGATCACCAGATAATTTTGTGAATAATCCCACTAGGCTACTCTGTAATGTGTTGTCATTCTAAATGTCCTGAATAAAGGAAAATAGCTCTGTGTGTTGTACAATAGCCTATCCACCAAGGAACAGTTCTCTACACATTATGAGCTAAGTATCTCCGTTTCCAAACGGACTAACGAGACCCTACTGTAAATCAAGTAGACAATAACACATTATAAATATCGATTTGTTTGGGATGTTGGATCCAACGTGGAGCAAAGCATAACTGTCTTTACCAGAGTAATGAATGAAGAACTACATTTGACTGGCATGGAGAAAATGATTTCCTGGATCAGCTGATGATAGTTGAACATGTGACTGTAACTAAACAGCTACAGTATTAAGTATTATGTGTAATTATTGAAGAACCGCATTAATGACAGTATCCATTTGGGAGTTGTCAATAAAGTTAAGGTGACTCTCGGTTAGAACCATTGGATTTAGTAAACTGAAATGATTTAGGATTTCTGTGCCCATGAAAACTGTTTTCCCAGCGTAACATAAGGAGACACTAAATGTTACGTAGTTAGAGAGCATTTCAGAGATCTGAATACAAAAAAACTGTCCGACAGCAAAATCCAGTATTTAAGTTAAAGTTCATCATATGACAAGCTTAACGTTATGACTATAACTACTGTTCCCTGAAGGAGGGAAACTAGGTACAACATACTATTAAATCCACATGTTATGACTATAACTACTGTTCCCTGAAGTAGGGAAACTAGGTACAACATACTATTAAATCCACACGTTATGACTATAACTACTGTTCCCTGAAGGAGGAAAACTAGGTACAACATACTATTAAATCCACACCTCACTCGAAGCCCCGCATTCCACAGGTGATGAGCGTGAGACTCGGATATATTCCTTAAATGATTTAATCCTTAAATTTAATACCTCACTTCACCGACCCAGGAAGTGGCGGAGCCAAACAGGTGTTGTAACTCGTTCATAACTGGCACGCAGATCGGTAGAAATGGTAAGATAAATTGGCACTTCAAACGGAAATGGAAAAAGTTTGCCTATTTTACCAGAAACTCCAGGAGCATAACGTCAGAATTAACGAAGGCCAGCAGCAGGTGGGGAATTGGTTATTTTCTTCTGGTTATATTGACCTCTGGCTTCCTCAAGTCATTTGTGTGTGTTAATTATTTAATCAAACGCTTGAAGCATCAGTTCAGTTCAAGTTCTGCACATACAGTTGATTTTATTAAACACATGGGGTGTGTCTATATGAACAAATACACGTCATAACAATGCAACCAATCAATCGGTAGAAAGAAAATATATATATTTTTAAAAATCTGCCCTAGAACATACATGCATTCAGACCCCTTCCCTTTTTACACATTTGGTTATTATAAAATTGATTTTTTTCCCCCAATTATCAATTTTCAGACAATACCTCATAAAGACATCACAATACCCCATAAAAGTGAGAAAAAAAGTTTAGAAATGCTTGTGTATATATACGCTCATCACCTGTGATATATATATATATATATATACACACACACATATACATATATCTAGGTCATGCCAGTAGGCTACAGTAGGTTGTATCTCTCTAGGTCATGCCAGTAGGCTACAGTAGGTTGTATCTCTCTAGGTCATGCCAGTAGGTTACAGTAGGTTGTAACTCTAGGTCATGCCAGTAGGCTACAGTAGGTTGTATCTCTCTAGGTCATGCCAGTAGGTTGTAACTCTCTAGGTCATGCCAGTAGGTTAGAGTAGGTTGTATCTCTAGGTCATGCCAGTAGGTTACAGTAGGTTGTATCTCTCTAGGTCATGCCAGTAGAATACAGTAGGTTGTATCTCTCTAGGTCATGCCAGTAGGTTACAGCAGGTTGTAACTCTCTAGGTCATGCCAGTAGGTTACAGTAGGTTGTATCTCTCTAGGTCATGCCAGTAGGTTACAGTAGGTTGTATCTCTGTAGGTCATGCCAGTAGGTTACAGTAGGTTGTATCTCTCTAGGTCATGCCAGTAGGTTACAGTAGGTTGTATCTCTCTAGGTCATGCCAGTAGGTTACATTAGGTTGTATCTCTCTAGGTCATGCCAGTAGGTTACAGTAGGTTGTATCCAAGTGGAAACAATTATCAACCCAATGTGGAAAGTGTTGAATTTGGTCAACAACAAAATGAATGGCTTATTTGCTACTTGAGGTTTACTTGATCCAACAGAAGTTTCGTAATGATTAAGTCGTTATGTGGACACGTGACATACCGACAACTTTGATAAAAACACTATAGGAGTTGTCTCCAGATCGCTATGCATATTCATGCTAGTAGCTTAGCATCTCTCTCCATTGAATACAGGCGGTTGACGTCAACAACCCTCATAGAATATAAACAATAGATTACAATAATAAGATGTATCCACCAATCCAAAGACAGGATAGGTGGGAGATAGACAACCCACAGTGCAGCTTTGTGGACAACGTCTCCCCTTGTTAGGGCGGAGAGACATCTTGTCAGTATATCCATAATGTTTGGTGTAGCCAACCCAACTCTCACATGGCTCTATTGGGGGTCACGGTGTGTAGTAAAACATCACTACATTAAAATCACTACATGCTGTGGCCCCCCTGTCTGCGGTCAGCAGATAGACCCTTCTCAAATATATATGTTAAGTCACTTTTTGGAAACGGAACGGAGAAAACAAGGGGTAGCTTGTTCTCTACGTCGTCTGATTCTAGACATATCAGTCATCATCCCAGGACCCTCCGTTGAAGAGGTATTGACGAGCCAACTCCGAATATCCAAAGTTAAAAACTAATTGAAGGCGGTACTTACTGGTGTTAATCAGATCTCCTGTCTCCTCCTCTTCATCTTTCAATGTGACAGTAATCTCTCTTTCCTTCTTCACTCCAAAAACAGCATCACCCTCTACTTCTTGTTTAACTGAAACGTCTTTCTCTTCTTCTTTCACTGTAACAGCCTCACCCTCTACTTGTTGTTTTACTGTAACATCCTCCTCTTCCTTCTCCTCTTTCACGACAATGTTCAGCCCCAGAGCTTCTTTCTCCGTCCAGCAGACCTCCTCTTCTTTAACAGGAGGGGAGTAGTTTAGGGAGCTCATGTTCGGGGATGTTAGCTAGCTAGCTATCATTAGCGACTAGGCTAATGCTAACTTAACCAGCCAGCTACTATAGCTGACTAATAAAAATAACGTAATATTAAATTAAATAGGTTAACAAGTAGATACGACAGAAGTGTGTCTAAAACACAGTAGCTAATATAGACCGAAAGCGTATAAATATCTTGAATCTTTCGGCTATGTTGGCTAGCAAGCTACCGAGGTGGTTGACGAGCTGTTTATGAAGAACCGTCCACTAGATTATACGTCACGCTGCAGCATCGCCTGAAAGACGCACATCGCCGTCTGCTGACTGGAGGGAAACGCAGTTGAGGATCACATTTTATTTTCAGACTAAGATTATTTTACATGGATTTAATTAAATAACACTATTGAGACATACAAAGACAGGAATGTGGTGATTGATTAGTGAGAATAAAACATGTTTACTACAGCACATTTAAGGCAGTTTCATTCAGTCAAACAACATATAAATAAGTAGCCAGCTACAGTAGGTCTATACTGCTCCTACATGGTGTAACAATACATCATGTAGATGTATATAATGAACAGACTAGGTCTATACTGCTGCTACATGGTGTAACAATACATCATGTAGATGTATATAATGAACAGACTAGGTCTATACTGCTCCTACATGGTGTAACAATACATCATGTAGATGTATATAATGAACAGACTAGGTCTATACTGCTGCTACATGGTGTAACAATACATCATGTAGATGTATATAATGAACAGACTAGGTCTATACTGCTCCTACATGGTGTAACAATACATCATGTAGATGTATATAATGAACAGACTAGGTCTATACTGCTCCTACATGGTGTTACAATACATCATGTAGATGTATATAATGAACAGACTATGTCTATACTGCTCCTACATGGTGTAACAATACATCATGTAGATGTATATAATGAACAGACTAGGTCTATACTGCTCCTACATGGTGTAACAATACATCATGTAGATGTATATAATGAACAGACTAGGTCTATACTGCTCCTACATGGTGTAAAAATACATCATGTGGAGCTTTAAGGTAATGCTGTTGGTGTGATGTATAATCTAGTGGACGGAACTCTTCTTTCAACAGCAGTAACAGTTATTCAGCCACCTCGGTAGCTTGCTAGACAAAATAGCCGAACCAATAAAGCTCTTTAGACGCTTTCGTGTATATTAGCCACTGTGTTTTAAACCCACTTCTGTCGTCTAGTTAGTTATCCGTTTTAATTTCATATTTATGGTGTTGTTGTTATTATTCATCCAGCGGGCTGGTTAAGTTAGCATTAGCATAGCTAGCTAGCATCCCCGACCATGAGTTCACTAAGCTATTCTCCGGCTAAAGAGGATATCTGCTGGACGGAGAAAGAGGGTCTGTGGCTGAACGTTGTCGTGAAAGAGGAGGAGGAAGAGAAAGATGTTACAATACAAAAACAAGTAAAGGGTGAGGCTGTTACCGTGAAAGAAGAAGAGAAAGACGTTTCAGTTAAACAAGAGGAAGACTCGTTCAGAGTGAAAGAGGAGGAGGATGTTACAGTAAAAGAAGAGGAGGAAGAGAAAGAGGAGGATGTAGTTTTTGGGGTGAAAGAGGAGGAGGGGGAGATGACTGTCACATTGGAGGAAGACGAGGATGAAACGGGATATCTGGGCTCGGTTTGCCAAAGGCATGTTAAGGCATCCAATGGTTCTAACGATAAACGGGCCCTGATTAACACTAGTAAGTACTGTCTTTAATACAGAGGCACAAACTCTGCAGTTGTTTAACTGATGTTTGGTGTTAAAGGGGAAATATGCAATAGCTACATCCATATTTAGACTTTTTAAATTATGTATTTATAGCCATTGATTCTTGAAGAATATAACACATGCCTCATGATCTTAGTTCAATTGTTTACCCCATCAGAACTACAAATAAGCATTTTTTTACTCCAATGTTTAGAAACAATGTAAATGATAAACAAACACTGTAAACACTCAAAACATGGTTAAAACTATAATGTTGATATCATGGATGGTCAGTGCTTGCATCTGTAGGTCTGTCTATGAATTTGAGAGTAGTTACATTTCTCCAGCCCCATCATCATCATATAACCAAACTAGTGGTGGAATGACAGCTTTGTTGTTGTTTGAACTGCAGATTGGTTGATAGATGTGCGGCTATTTTATAGGGGTAACCTAGGATTTAAATAGCAACAAATTGTCAGCCCAGAGACTTGGTTTGGTAAACAGCTGAGGGATGGGGGAAGGAGAAGTGTAACCAGTCAAATGCATAGAGAAAGCTATTGTAGAAACCGTAACTCAACACCTAGCGACCTCGTCAAGAAGTTCAGACATCTTGGCATAACAGTTATAAGGTGTTCGCTTGACAGTCACTGGACCCAGGTTTGAGTTCAGCTCAGGGCTACCCCCTGAATTCACTGCACTATGAATACAAAGACTGGCCATCCATGATGTCAAAATGATAGTTTTAAACAAGATTTCAAGGCTATACAGTCTTTGTTGACAAACAGTGGCGTTTTATGAGCTTATGTTTTGGTTTCTGATGGGGTAATACAGTTGAAATATTTGAGGTGTTTATAAGTTATATTCTTCAAGAATCAATGGTTACATAGTAAATGGGTCTTTCTATAACTGCCAGTGTAGATTTCCTGTGGGGGTCAAATTGTTAGAGCTGTTGATAAGTCATTAGCTGTGTTAGAATACTCATACTAACCATACTATTTGTGACGTGAATTGAGTATATAGTATGCTTATTGGTCATAGTATGATTTTTATTTCACCTTTATTTAACCAGGTAGGCTAGTTGAGAACAAGTTCTCATTTGCAACTGCGACCTGACCAAGATAAAGCGTAGCAATTCGACACATTCAACAACACATGGAATAAACAAAAGATACAGTCAATAATACAGTAGAACAAAAGAACAAAAAGTCTATATACAGTGAGTGCAAATGAGGTAAGTTAAGACAATAAATAGGCCATGGTGGTGAAGTAATTACAATATAGCAATTAAACACTGGAATGGTAGATGTGCAGAAGATGAATGTGCAAGTAGAGATACTGAGGTGCAAAGGAGCAAGATAAATAAATAAACACAGTATGGGGATGAGGTAGGTAGATAGATGGGCTGTTTACAGATGGGCTATGTACAGGTGCAGTGATCTGTGAGCTGCTCTGACAGCTGGTGCTTAAAGCTAGGCAGGGAGATGTGAGTCTCCAGCTTCAGAGGTTGTTGCAATTCGTTCCAGTCATTGGCAGCAGAGAACTGGAAGGAAAGACGACCAAAGGAGGAATTGGCTTTGGGGGTGACCAGTGAGATATACCAGCTGGAGCGCATGCTACGAGTGGGTGCTGCTATGGTGACCAGTGAGCTGAGATAAGGCGGGGCTTTATCTAGCAGAGACTTGTAGATAACCTGTAGCCAGTGGGTTTGGCGACGAGTATGAAGCGAGGGCCAACCAACGAGAGCGTACAGGTCGCAATGGTGGGTAGTGTATGGGACTTTGGTGACAAAACGGAAGGCACTGTGATAGACTGCATCCAGTTTGTTGAGTAGAGTGTTGGAGGCTATTTTAGAGATGACATCACCAAAGTCGAGGATTGGTAGGATGGTCAGTTTTACGAGGGTGTGTTTGGCAGCATGAGTGAAGGAGGCTTTGTTGCGATATAGGAAGCCGATTCTAGATTTAATTTTGGATTGGAGATGCTTAATGTGAGTCTGGAAGGAGAGTTTACAGTCTAACCAGACACCCAGGTATTTGTAGTTGTCCACATATTCTAAGTCAGAGCCGTCCAGAGTAGTGATGCTGGACAGGCGAGCAGGTGCGGGCAGTGATCGATTGAATAGCATGCATTTAGTTTTACCTGCGTTTAAGAGCAGTTGGAGGCCACGGAAGGAGAGTTGTATGGCATTGAAGCTCGTTTGGAGGTTAGTTAACACAGTGTCCAAAGAGGGGCCAGAAGTATACAGGATTGTGTCGTCTGCATAGAAGTGGATCAGAGAATTACCAGCAGCAAGAGCAACATCATTGATGTATACAGAGAAGAGAGTCGGCCCGAGAATTGAACCCTGTGGCACCCCCATAGAGACTGCCAGAGGTCTGGACAACAGGCCCTCCGATTTGACACACTGAACTCTATCAGTGAAGTAGTTGGTAAACCAGGCGAGGCAATCATTTGAGAAACCAAGGCTGTCGATTCTGCCGATAAGAATGTGGTGATTGACAGAGTCGAAAGCCTAGGCCAGGTCGATGAATACGGCTGCACAGTAATGTCTCTTATCGATGGCGGTTATGATGTCGTTGATGTAGTTAGTATGCCAAAAGTTCCCGGATGTCGTACTAAATTCGCCAAAATACGACGTATACACGCAGTACGTTAGGGCCCATAATGCAATTCTTCATGAAATGGACGTAGCTTCACAACATTTTCAGATTTGAAGAAAATGGCGGAAAATATGCAGCCAAAGTCCGAGAGCCGAAACAAATTAATTGCTTTAACTAATTATGACAAATGTTAAGAACATGTTAAGCAATGTAATAAAGTAATTACTTTTCAAGTAAGTTACCGTACACAATGTTTTGGCTGACAATTTGCTTGCATGTTATTACAGCAGTATGTACCGACATGTTAAAACCTCTCTGGGGTAGGTGGGACGCTACCGTCTCACCTCGCCAACAGCCATTGAAATAGCAGGGCGCCAAATTCAAAACAACAAAAATCTCATAATTCAAATTTCTCAAACATACATGTATTATACACCATTTTAAAGATAAACTTCTCATTAATCCAACCACAGTGTCCGATTTCAAAAAGGCTTTACGGCGAAAGCATAGCATTAGATTATGTTAGGACAGCACCTAGACATGAAAAACCACACAGCCATTTTCCAAGCAAGGGGAGGCGTCACAAAAACCAGAAATACAGCTAAACTGAATCACTAACCTTTGATGATCTTCATCAGATGGCACTCATAGGACTTCATGTTACACAATACATGTATGTTTTGCTCGATAAAGTTCATATTTATATCCAAAACCCCCATTTTACATTGGCGTGTAATGTTCAGAAATGTTTTGCCTCCCAAAGCTTCCAGTGAATGAGCACATCAATTTACAGAAATACTCATCATAAACGTTGATAAAATATACAACTGTTATTCAAAGAATTATAGATACACTTCTCCTTAATGCAACCGCTGTGCCAGATTTCAAAAAAGCTTCACAGCGAAAGCACACTTTGCAATAATCTGAGTACAGCGCACAGTCACCAAACCAAACCTGCCATTTTGTGGAGTCAACAAAACTCACAAATAGCATTGATGATCTTCATCGGAATGCACTCCCAGGAATCCCAGTTCCACAATAAATGTTAATTTGTTTCGATTAAGTCCATATTTATGTCCAAATACCTCCTTTTTGTTTGCGCGTTCAGTCGAATAATCCAAATGCACTGTGCTTGCGCAGTAAGTTCAGACGAAAAGTCAAAAAAGTTATATTACAGTTCGTAGAAACATGTCAAACGATGTATAGAATCAATCTTTAGGATGTTTTTATCATAAATCTTCAATAATATTCCAACCGGACGATTCCTTTGTCTTCATAAAGGAAAAGGAACACAGCTAACTCTCACTGGAGCGTGCCACTGAGCTCATGTAATTTTCTCAGTCATATGACTCCCAGAACTCTTATTCTCTCCCCATTCACAGTAGAAGCATGAAACAACGTTCTAAAGACTGTTGACATCTAGTGGAAGCCTTAGGAAGTGCAAAATGAACCCTAAGTCACTGTATAGGCAATCACTTGAAAAACTACAAACCTCAGATTTCCACACTTCCTTGTTGGATTTTTTTCTCTGGTTTTTGCCTGCCATATGAGTTCTGTTATACATTTTACATTTACATTTTAGTCATTTAGCAGATGCTCTTATCCAGAGCGACTTACAGTAGTGAATGCATACATTTCATTTCATACATTTTTTTCCCCGTACTGGTCCCCCGTTATACTCACAGACATCATTCAAACAGTTTTAGAAAATCTACTAATAATATGCATATCCTACCTTCTGGGCCTGAGTAGCAGGCAGTTTACTACGGGCACGCTTGTCATCCGGACGTAAAAATACTGCCCCCTACCCCAGTGAGGTTTTAACTAGCTACCTGACGTTAGTTGGCTACTTATACATCAAACTTGCCAGTATATTAACTATATTCTATCTAACTAACTACCCAACGTTTATTGACTTGATTGTACCTGTCGTGTCTTTGGGGTACAATTAAACCGAAAACATGTTTATCCAATAACTCCCTGTAATTATTATCATGCGATTAAACTGATTAATCGTTTAATTGTAATTAACTAGGAGATCGGGGCACCAAGGAAAATATTGAGATTACAAAGTTATAATTTTCCTAATATAACTTTCCTATATTATAACATTATATACTTTCTAGGGAGTTTTTCCTAGGGAGTTTTTCCTAGCCACCGTGCTTCTTTCACATGCATTGCTTGCTGTTTGGGGTTTTAGGCTGGGTTTCTGTACAGCACTTTGAGATATCAGCTGATGTACGAAGGGCTATATAAATAAATTTGATTTGATTTGATATATTATATTATAGTATAGGCCGATTATCTTCTGGTTTAAATGGTGTATTTTACCTCGCGTGCAGTCTCATTCCAAACGTCGTAAATTGTTGTATCTGCACGAATCCAGCCTTTACTAAAGTCATCCATACATCAATTGTCTTAAAATCATTTATTTACTAAACTAAGTAATTCACAGAAAGCATACAAACAGTAATTATCGTCACAAAGAATTGGTAGAGTAATGTGCCCTTGTGGGCTAAACAGGCATGGCTGGTGTCTTGTTAAACAAAGGGTCATAAAGGGCAGCTGAGGAGGCACACAGAGTTCATTAATATTAACAATTGATATGCTAATCCTTTGCACATGAACGCTCACTCATTCGGGAACAATTGCAATCAATATATATTTACGCTCAGTGTGTCGTCGGGATCCTTGTTGGAGAGTTCTCTCTCTCGGTTAGAATGGATCTTTCAAAGCGACATTCATTAATGTCGTTATAGAATGGATGTTTCGTTGGTCTTCCCGTTCAATTATATAATTTACTTAGCTGCAGACTAATAATTAATATCAAAGACTTGTTCTTATTCTGTCGGTCTCGATAGTCTAAAAGTTTAACCATGTGGTATAGTTAACTTTCAGTAGAGGAATTGGGGGTCAATCCTTGGCTCTCTCTTCTGAGGTAAGCTGGTCTAAAGAAAGTAAATCGGGGTGGGGTTTTATACGTGAACATAGAACAGGCTTGTCACATGACGCCTGGTCCTGTCTGTGTCCCTGGGGGCGTGCCGATGACTGATTTAATCTGGTACAGAAATACATTCTATCACATTAACATCAGTACATGGCATCTCAATGTATTACAAATAGCTTTATCCTTATTAATACATTTTATACAACCATTTAGATGCAAGTTCCATAACTGAGGCTATTATATAAACAGTATTATGGTAATATTGTCTCTTCTGACTATCACAAAATTGTACCAAGCGGACCAGTTCGTAGCTGGATTCTTCACCAATCTTTTATACCTTCTCCAGAACATAAATGTTGTTCGGTTCCCCAATTCTGTGAGTTGGAAGAATTTCCTGTGTCTCTCTATGAAACCCCTCTGTGTCTCAACTGGGCCATGTGGCAAGAGATTCTCCTCTAGAATTTTACCACCCCTTCACACAGGGCCTGGGTGGGGGAGGTAGGTTGGGGGATGGTGCAAGGGGGAGGGGGTCAACTGTCCTCCCTGTACTCAAAGAGGGCAACGTCATGACATACCTGTCATCCTTAGCTTAGCTAAATGGTATAGTCGTGTGCGTTCTCAATGGACATTTGGGTGCTTTCATAAATTCGCTTTGAGCACTCTCGTCTGAGTACCAGAGAGCAGAATAATGAATTTACTAGCGCTCAACACCCGTTGAATATGTCCAGGTGTCAGTAAACGTAGACAACAAAAACCCGTAATTAAATGTTTACCAGCAGCACAGTTACAGTCACCCTGGATAACATGAAAACTGCCTAACCAGCTCTGCTAGGGCGAGTAAAATGGTCAGTCTCATTTGTGTCTGGAAGTAGCTAGCAAGCTAAGGTCAGAACGGTCAAATCAACCCAACTCCTCGGCTGGAGCGGCCAGTGGCTCCGAGAGCGAAACGGGCTGAATTTACAAACAGACAATCTGACAACGGTCTGAATTTATGAAGCACTCTGGTATTCAAGATTTAATTTAAAAACACACCTGAAGTCGTAAAATGTCTAACTAGTAATGTGTTATGCTAACTAGCTAGCAAGAGGTTGCATAGCAACAGCATAAACATCCGGTAGACAGGAGAAGAGCGCTCAACTGAAAGGAAACGGTTCAGTTACAGTATACTACAATTATCTAATAGTATGTAGTATATACTCATTAAGTATGTAGTTACAGTATACTACAATTAACTAATAGTATGTAGTATATACTCATTAAGTATGTAGTTACAGTATACTACAATTATCTAATAGTATGTAGTATATACTCATTAAGTATGTAGTTACAGTTTATTACAATTAACTAATAGTATGTAGTATTTACTCATTAAGTATGTAGTTACAGTATACTACAATTAACTAATAATATGTAGTATATACTCATTAAGTATGTAGTTACAGTATACTACAATTAACTAATAGTATGTAGTATATACTCATTAAGTATGTAGTTACAGTATACTACAATTAACTAATAATATGTAGTATTTACTCATTAAGTATGTAGTTACAGTATACTACAATTAACTAATAGTATGTACTCATTAAGTATGTAGTATACAGTATGTTAGTATGGGTATTCAAACACATATTCGCCTTTTTCCATTTATTTTCAATGCCATTACATTAAAGGCGAAACATACCTACATTCCATAACATTTATAAATTGTTTGAAACCTTTGTTTTAAACCCTTCTCAAAGTTGGTGCCTTGCCGGATTTGTATTTTAATTTTTTTATTTATTTAACACTTCTTGACTTTCCTTGTATTTATGGCAGTGTAGTTCCCTTAAGGGTCAGTCAACTTTGGTACAACATACTAACCGTTCAACAGTTTGGGGTCACTTCGGAATGTCCTTGTTTTTGAAAGAAAAGCTATTTTTTTTAACAAAGCTTTTGTAAACAGTGTGCCAGCCTTCTTGTTCTTTAACAAAGCTTTTGTAAACAGTGTTTTTGCATGCAGCAATTCAACCTCCTCCTTCACATCTGACTCCAGTGATCAATCCAGAGCGTCTTCTTTTTTGGGGGAATCCCGATGGACGACGTCATCGAATAGGCCGTCATCACCACCACCGCCCACTAGTTAATTGTCATTCAGGTTATCAATGGGAAGAGCATTAGCAATATGTCCTGTCTGGTAACTTGTCTCGTTCAATGGATTTACATTGGCAGGTGCACAGTGAGAAACCCCATTAAAACACTTTTGGAAGTCTTTAACTGTATCAAAGTTTGTGGCCTGTGATGTTGGAACAAATGATAGTCCCTTATTATACAAGAGACAAAATCCCCTAATTCTACAGCACAATGGCAGAGTCATGTCTTCAGTGTAAAACTAACAATGACTCAATAATCCTTCTGGGAATGTTATGACGTCAGAGTTATGGGCGGAGTTAGAAAGTTGGCTGTCAGAAGTACAGTTATACAATGTAAAATTACTTTTAATCTGTCTGTCTGCATATTTCAAGACATGGCATATGAGGGTGCAATGAGATACTCGATGGTTGGACGAGACTTTTCTCGTCAATTATCTTAAATTGTCACGTCCTGAACAGCAGAGGGAGTAGTGGTGTAGTATTTTGGTCAGGACGTGGCAGAAGAAGTCTGTATGTGTTGTCTAGTATGTCTGTTTCTGTGTTAGTCTTGTGACTCCTGATCAGGAACAGCTGGGGATCGTTGTTCCTGATTGGGAGTCATATATTTAGGAGTATGTTTGTCACTTGGGTTTGTGGGTGGTTGTGCTAACACTGCTAGTCTTTTGTTTGTACTTAGCATGTCGTTAGTAATTATTGTTTTTCCTGTGGATGCTTTGCTCTTATATATTAAAAAGATGAGTATCCACATTCCGTCTGCAGTTTGGTCCATACAACACGGTTTCAACTATTGTGACAGAACCACCCACCACAACAAGACCAAGCAGCGGAAAAAGGAGCAGGACGCTGAATATATGGACTATTCTGAGGAAATAGACTTCGACATGGACACTCGTGAGAAATGGACTTGGGACCAGATTCTGGCCGGAGAGGGCCCGTGGAGAAAGGCTGGTGAGGACCGGGAACACTACCGGGGTACACGACTGGTGAGGAAGCCGGAGAGGCACCCCCAATACATTTTTTGGGGGGGCACATGGGTAGTTTGGCTAGGCCAAGGAAGAGCCATAAGCCAGCTACCCGTGATTATGTGGAGGAGCGTATGGAGTGGAGGGCGCCGTGTTTTGCTGAGGTGCGCACTCTCACCCATACGCACGCACAGTCCGGTGCGCGCCATTCCAGCCCCTCGCAGATGCCGTGCTAGAGTGGGCATCCAGCCTGGTAGGAGGATGCCTGCGCAGCGCATCTGGTCGCCGGTACGCCTCCTAGGACCAGGCTACCCTACTCCCGCTCTATGCACGGCAACCATCAGGCCCCTGCACAGCCCAGTTTGCCCTGTACCAGCACCGCGCTCATGCAGGGCTGCTAGTTCCATCCAGCCAGGACGGGTTGTGCAGGCGGTGCGGTCAAGGCCACCTGTGCGCCTCCATGGCCCCGTCTTTCCGGTTCCCGCCTCTCGTGCTATCCCGGAAGTGAGTACATCCAATATGGCACGACCAGTACCAGCAACCCGGACCAAGCTTCCCATGAGTCGGCCTAGTCCTATTCAGCCTGTTCCCGCTCCTCGCACTAGCCCTAGGGTGCGTGTCTTCAGCCTGGTACCACCTCTACCAGCCCCACGCACCAGGCTTCCAGTGCGTCGGCCCAGCCTCAAGAGCCCGGCACCAGTGTGCAGTCCAGAGTATCCGGCACCAGTGTGCAGTCCAGAGTATCCGGCACCAGTGTGCAGTCCAGAGTATCCGGCACCAGTGTGCAGTCCAGAGTATCCGGCAACAGTGTGCAGTCTAGAGTATCCGGCAACAGAGTCTAGGCTGATGGGCACTTCAGTGAGTTGGAGCCTTTGATTGCCCTGCCTCTGGGAGCCTGTCGACTTGTTACATGATTACTGAGTGAAAGAGAGCCTATGAAAGTTTTCATGGAGGGTGGGTGACCCCCTTGGTGGCTGAACCTGAGATCAATGAGAGAACTTGTCAGAATAAACGACAGAGTCCCACTTTCTCTGTCATTGTACAAAGTAGAGAGTGGGGAAAAAATGTGTAAAAATGTATACAGAGGCTCTGGGTGCCCTATGATAATGATGGCTGGTCGATGAATCACCCCCAGATGATTCGTTGAGAGATGAATCACCCCCAGATGATTCGTTGAGAGATGAATCACCCCCAGATGATTCGTTGAGAGATGAATCACCCCCAGATGATTCGTTGAGAGATGAATCACCCCCAGATGATTCGTTGAGAGCCACGAGACAAAAGTACAAAGGTCTTTTACAGCCAAGATACACCCCTTTCAACCTACATGACCAACAACAGATGTATAGAACGGGTCACAAGGTTAAGATTTGTATGAAAGATACTTATAATCCTCAGCCGACAGTATCTGCTGTAAAAACAGTACTCTTTGTGTAGAGACCAGGGTCTGGCCCTGGGGTCATCTCTCCCTGGTACCATATAGAACAGAAACATTAACTCATGCTCTGGAATGCGGTCTCTTTAGGTTTTATCACCCAAAAGACATTGTAAATCTCCTGTCAGTGTTTTCTCCCAGAGGCCCATCCTCAGTAGAACACACAGACACAATAGTTCTAAGAACCCTCTATTCTGTTGCATAAAACAACCATTTGATGCAATAAAAGTATTATAACATAATCTTGCTGTTTTGCTCTCAGTGTCCACTGGAAGTTGACTAGTAACAACAACTGGGACCTAAAAGACACCCACCATGAGACCCACTAAATCTGCCCAAGAAGAGGCAAACAAAAGAAAAACCCACACCAAACTTAAAGACAGGAAGCAAACCAAAAAGGTGGAGCAACTAAAGGTGTTGACTCACCACATCTATCAAGACAACTGGAGCACTGGGCCAGACACTCTTAAATAGAACCTGGACCAGCTCAGGTGAAACACCTTCCCACTAACGAGATGGACAAGCCAGCACAGGTGTAACACATACTGACTAACGAGGTGACACCAATCAGTGCGTCCTACTTGCTAACGAGCTAGACGTGCTAAAGTCCAACCTCAAAACATAAATGGAAAAACCAAAGCCTCTAACACCTTCCCCCTTAAGACAAACATATCCTATATTTTTGTTGGACAAGTTTGCTCACCACCAACAGAAAACAACTTCCATTTCACATTTTAATCAACTACAATGCTTCACCTTCTACAATATAATCACTGGCTATCAACAATTAAAAACAAGAAAAAAACACGTATTTCTAAATAATAATATTATACAATAGTATTATTTTTCTCCTTTTTCTTTCTATAGAATCCTAAAACTCACTAGCTTCTAGAACTCAAGTCTTCCTAAAACTCACTAGCTTCTAGAACCCTCGTCCCCTTGGAACGAGCACAAACAAAATTCATCTCCAATACAGAAAAACATGCAGTCAAAATAAATAAAGATCCATGGCAACGCACTGGCTAAACGCAAAACACAAATCTTATATCGATTTGGGGGGAAACCAGGTTGAATCTGCTCTTCAAACTAACACAACAAAACAAAAAACACATGGAAATGGAGATATATTTTACCTCACTGGTTAGAGGACAACCTACGGAAGTCAGTCAGCTACATTTCGGAGTGATGCATTTAAATTTAGGGGTCGCTAAACAAAGGAATGCAACACTTATGTCATAACTCTTCGATATCATGCTAAAATCATTTGTGCGAGAGGAGGGAGATGAGGTTGCACGTCCTGTTAAAACTAACACCTCAAAAACCACACGGAATCTGGGAATAATGTGTACATCACTGGTTAGAGGACAATTTATAGAAAACAGCTAGATACATTTTGATTCAAGTGCGTCACCAACGTGTGTAACACAACTCTTTTTTGTTAAATCTCATAAATAGTACTCTTTCAATTCAGAGCTTGTATTTTTCCATGAGGCTGATATCCATATCATGCTGAAATCAATAGAACAGGGGACAAACGTTTAGGGTTCTACATTGTGACACTATTAAAATACTCCTACTACAATGTTAAAACATTCTACATTGTGACATATCATTGATATCATGTAACAACCCCTTCATGTATTTTCTGGTGTTTGATCAGATGTCTTATCGGAGAATGTTCACAGCTATAAGGCTATAAGATTTCTCTCCTGTGTGTGTTCTCTGGTGTGATACCAGATGGTCAGATCGACCAAAACTCATCCCACATTGAACACAGCTATAAGATTTCTCTCCTGTGTGTATTCTCTGGTGTGATATCAGGTTGCTTGATATAGTAAAACTCTTCCCACATTGACCACAGCTATAAGGTTTCTCTCCTGTGTGTATTCTTTGGTGTAGAGTCAGAGAGCCAGATGCAGCAAAACTCTTCCCACATTGACCACAGCTATAAGGTTTCTCTCCTGTGTGTATTCTCTGGTGTGATATCAGGTTGCTTGACATAGTAAAACTCTTCCCAAATTGACCACAGCTATGAGGTTTCTCTCCTGTGTGTATTCTTTGGTGTAGAGTCAGAGAGCCAGATGCAGCAAAACTCTTCCCACATTGACCACAGCTATAAGGTTTCTCTCCTGTGTGTATTCTCTGGTGTAGAGTCAGAGAGCTAGATGTAGTAAAACTCTTCCCACATTGATCACAGCTATAAGATTTCTCTCCTGTGTGTGTTCTCTGGTGTGATATCAGGCTGCCTGACTGAGTAAAACTCCTCCCACATTGAACACAGCTATAAGGTTTCTCTCCTGTGTGCGTTCTCTGGTGCATTGTCAGATAGCTAGATTGACTAAAACTCTTCCCACATTGACCACAGATATAAGGTTTCTCTCCTGTGTGCGTTCTCTGATGAATTTTAATGCCTGCTGGGGAGGTGAATCTCTTCCCACAGTCAGAGCAGCAGTGAGTTCTCTTCACTGTGGATCTCTGCAGGTGTTTATTGAGGTGTTCTGATCTGGAGAGACTCTCCTCTGCCTCTTCAGCATCACGAGGTTGTTGAGGCTCCCCAGAGGATCCACGATAGGTAAGTATCTCTCCTGTGTGAACAACAAAGTCAGACAGATGATTAAAGGCCCACAACAGCGGTAATCCACTGTAAAAGGTGATGCCAACAGCGTAGCCATGATGTTGTACAACAATTGACGTCTGTAATGAATGTTAAAATTATTTGACAATTGTCTTAAAATGACTTCTTTTCACATTAGTAGTAACATCGATGATTGTAGGCTATAAATAAGATATTCATGTTGTTGAAATCCTAAGCAGTGTGCCAGACGACTTTTGGTCTCCAATATAGGCCCCTTTCTGTGTTTGCTAAAATTGCGGCACGAGGGCAATTTGATTGCAGAAACTCCTCCCTGCTAATGAGGAAACCGAAAGTTATGGATGTACTATATCTGCCTGGAGCAAAAATGGTGAGCAAGATTTTAGTTTTTCACAATGTATTCTGAATGTGAATGGGGAAACTCAGGGGAGTAACCTCCATTTCCAGGTTGGTTATGAGTGCATTTCACACTACTTTGGATTATAATTGTAAGGCTCATTTGAATGTCCTGCTTAATATAATGTTTGCTACAGTATTATGAATTATGTGTAATTATTGAAGAACCGTGTTAATGACAGTATCCATTTGGGTGTTGTCAATAAAGTTAAGTTTACAGATGGGCTGTGTACAGCTGCAGCGATCGGTAAGCTGCTCAGATAGCTGATGCTTAAAGTTAGTGAGGGAGATATAAGTCTCCAACTTGATTTTTGCAATTCGTTCCAGTGATTGGCAGCAGAGAACTGGAAGGAAATGCAGCCAAAGTAGGTATTGGCTTTGGGGATGACCAGTGAGATATACCTCCTGAAGCGCGTGCTATGGGTGGGTATTGCTATGGTGACCAGTGAGTGAAGGCGGCCTAGCAAAGACTTATAGATGACCTGGAGCCAGTGGGTTTGGCGACGAATATGTAGCGAGGGCCAGCCGATGAGAGCATACAGGTCACAGTGGTGGGTGGTATATGGGGCTTTGGTGACAAAACGGATGGAACTGTGATAGACTGCATCCAGTTTGCTGAGTCGAGTGTTGGAGGCTATTTTGAAAATGACATCGCCGAAGTCAAGGATCGGTAGGATAGTCAGTTTTACGAGAGTATGTTTGGCAGCGTGAGTGAAAGAGGCTTTGTTTGCGAAATAGGAAGCCGATTCTAGATTTAATTTTGGATTGGAGATGCTTAATATTAGTCTGGAAGGAGAGTTTGCAGTCTAGCCAGACACCTAGGTATTTTTTGTTGTCCACATATTCTAAGTCAGAAACGTCCAGAGTAGCGATGCTGGACGGGCGGGTAGTGATCGGTTGAAGAGCATACAGTTAGTTTTACTAGCGTTTAAGAGCAGTTGGAGGCCACGGGTGGAGTGTTGTATGGCATTGAAGCTTGTTTGGAGGATTGTTAACAGTGTCCAAAGGGCCAGATGTATACAGAATGGTGTCATCTGCGTAGAGGTGGATCAAGGAATCACACGCAGCAAGAGCGACATCGTTGAACAGAGAAAAGAGTCGGTCCGAGAATTGAACACTGTGGCACCCCCATAGAGACTGCCAGAGGTCCGGACAACAGGCCATCCGATTTGACACACTGAACTCTATCTGAGAAGTAGTTGGTGAACCAGGCGAGTCAGTCATTTGAGAAACGAAGGCTGTTGAGTCTGCCAATAAAAATACGGTGATTGACAAAGTCGAAAGCCTTGGCCAGGTTGATGAAGACAGCTGCACAGTACTGTCTTTTATCGATGGCAGTTATGATATCGTTTAGTACCTTGAGCGTGGCTGAGGTGCACCTGTGACCAGCTCGGAAAGTGGATTGCACAGCAGAGAAGGTACGGTGGGATTCAAAATGGTCAGTGATCTGTTTGTTAACCTGTTAGGGATAGGGGGCAGTATTTACACGGCCGGATAAAAAACGTACCCGATTTAATCTGGTTATTACTACTGCCCAGAAACTAGAATATGCATATAATTATATTGGCTTTGGATAGTAAACACCCTAAAGTTTCTAAAACTGTTTGAATGGTGTCTGTGAGTATAACAGAACTCATATGGCAGGCAAAAACCTGAGAAGATTTCATGCAGGAAGTGGCCTGTCTGACAAGTGGTCGTTCTTCTTGTCTCTGTT
This sequence comes from Salmo trutta, assembly GCF_901001165.1. Classification (NCBI taxonomy): domain Eukaryota; kingdom Metazoa; phylum Chordata; class Actinopteri; order Salmoniformes; family Salmonidae; genus Salmo; species Salmo trutta. The sequence continues at coordinate 5,527,917 of NC_042971.1, read as the reverse complement.
TATTGAAGAGTCAGGATCTTAGCTGTAACGTGACACTTCCTACGGCTCCCATAGGCTCTCAGAGCCCGGGAAAAAGCTGAACGATATCGAGGCAGCCTCTGGCTGAAACACATTATCGCCTTTGCCAAGTGGCCGATCAGAGGACAAAGGAATTAGGCGCGTGCCCGAGTCGACCCAGTGATATATTTTCTTTCGTCTGTTTACCTAATTGCAGATTCCCGGTCGGAATATTATCGCTTTTTTACGAGAAAAATGGCATAAAAATTGATTTTAAACAGCGGTTGACATGCTTCGAAGTACGGTAATGAAATATTTAGAAATCTTTTGTCACGAAATGCGCCGTGCACGTGACCCTTATTTACCATTCGGATAGTGTCTTGAACGCACGAACAAAACGCCGCTGTTGGAACATAACTATGGATTATTTTGGACCAAACCATCATTTCTTATTGAAGTAGAAGTCCTGGGAGTGCATTCTGACGAAGAACAGGAAAGGTAAACAAACTTTTCTAATAGTAAATCGGAGTTTGGTGAAGGCTAAACTTGCTGGGTGTCTAAATAGCTAGCCCTGTGATGCTGGGCTATCTACTTAGAATATTGCAAAATGTGCTTTCACCGAAAAGCTATTTTAAAATCGGACATATCGAGTGCATAGAGGAGTTCTATGCACTCTATAATTCTTAAAATAATTTATGTTTTTTGTGAGCGTTTATCGTGAGTAATTTAGTAAATTCACCGGCAGTGTTCGGTCGGAATGCTAGTCACATGCTAATGTAAAAAGCTGGTTTTTGATATAAATATGAACTTGATTGAACAAAACATGCATGTATTGTATAACATAATGTCCTAGGGTTGTCATCTGATGAAGATCATCAAAGGTTAGTGCTGCATTTAGCTGTGGTTTGGGTTTATGTGACATTATATGCTAGCTTGAAAAATGGGTGTCTGATTATTTCTGGCTGGGTACTCTGCTGACATAATCTAATGTTAGCCCATAGAGGTTAACTGACTTGTCTAGTTAAATAAAGGTTACATTTAAATACATTTAAAAAATAGAGTTTCATGACAAACCATTTTTTACAAATCCGGCAAGGCACCAATTTTGAGAAGGGTTTAAAACAAAGGTTTCAAACCAATTCATGAATGTAATTGAATCTAGGTATGTCTTGCCTTTAATGTAATGGCATGAAAAACAATTGGCTGAATATTATACAATGACTTATCAACAGCTCTAATAATTTGCCTCCACAGGAAATCTACACTGGCAGTTATAGAATATACTATATAGCCTAGAAACCTGGTTAAACTATCATTATGACATCATGGATGAATTCTAGAATATACTATATATCCTTGAAACATGGTTAAACTATCATTATGACATCATGGATGAATTCTAGAATATACTATATAGCCTAGAAACCTGGTTAAACTATCATTATGACATCATGGATGAATTCTGGAATATACTATATAGCCTAGAAACCTGGTTAAACTATCATTATGACATCATGGATGAATTCTAGAATATACTATATATCCTTGAAACATGGTTAAACTATCATTATGACATCATGGATGAATTCTAGAATATACTATATAGCCTAGAAACCTGGTTAAACTATCATTATGACATCATGGATGAATTCTGGAATATACTATATAGCCTAGAAACCTGGTTAAACTATCATTATGACATCATGGATGAATTCTAGAATACACTATATAGCCTAGAAACCTGGTTAAACTATCATTAAACTATCATTATGACATCATGGATGAATACATTTGAGTGGTTACACTCCTCCTTCCCCCATCCCTCAGCTGTTTACCAAACCAAGCCTCTGGGCAGCCATTTTGTTACTGTTGAAAAAACCCACACAACCCAGCAATCTGCAGTTCATACAATAACAAAGCTGTCATTCCACCACTGTTTTGGTTATAAGATGATTATGGGGTTGGAGAAATGTAACTACTTTCAAATTCATAGACAGACCTATGGATGCAAGGACTGACCATCCATGATATCAACAATATAGTTTTAACCATGTTGAGGCTATACAGTGTTGGTTTACATTTCTAAACATTGGAGTAAAAAAAAGCTTATTTGGGGATCTGATGGGGTACAACAGTTGAACTAAGCTCATGAGGCATGTGTTATATTCTTCAACAATCAATGGCTATAAATTAATAATTTAAAAGTCACAATATGGATGTAGCTATTGCATATTTCCGCTTTAACACCACACATCAGTTCAACAACTGCAGAGTTTGTGCCTCTGTATTTAAGACAATACTTACTAGTGTTAATCAGGGAACGGTTTCTCAAAACCATCTTATTGCTAAGTTCACCGTTAGAACCATTGGACGCCTTAAGATGCGTTTGGAAAACCGGGTCCAGATATCCAGTTTCCTCCTCTTCTTCCTCCTCCTTTATCAATGTAACAGTCATCTCCCCCTCTTCCACTGCATAAACTGCATCCTCCTCCTCTTTAACTGTAACATCCTCCTCCTCTTTCACTCTGAACGCGTATTTTTCTTCTTTCACAGTAACGGCCTCACCCTCTACTTCTTGTTTTACTGTGACATCCTCATCTTCTTTAGCAGCAGGAGAGTAGCTCAGTGGCCGCATGGTTTGAACGTTAGCTAGCTAGGCTAATGCTAACTTAACCAGCCCGCTAACTGAATAATAACAACAACACCGTAAATATGAAATTAAATCGGATAACTAACTAGACGACAGACGTGGGTTTAAAACACAGTGGCTAATATACACTAACGCGTCTAAAGAGCTTTATCGGTTCGGCTATTTTGTCTAGTAAGCTACCGAGGTGGCTGACGAACTGTTGTTGCTGTTGAAAGAAGAGTTCCGTCCACTAGATTATACGTCACACCAACAGCATTACATTAAATTCCCACACCGCTATCTGCTGACTGGAGTGGGTAACGCAGTTGAGTAAAATGTTTATTTTGTCAGACAAAAAGTTAAAGGGTAGGAATAAGGGACATCGCTGGTGCTAAAATATTCATTAGCCCCCCCTAAATAAATCAATATCAGTCAATATATTTTTTCTGTGATTTATTTTTTTCGTCAACCGTTCCATCGCATCTTAAAATTCTAACCGGGCCGCACTAGGACCAGGGGAGGCTGCTGCTACACTAGTGACTGTTAGACTTTCTTCAGCAATACTAGGAGAGAGGGGTACCCCTACACAGAACTGAACTGGATCAAAGATGGAGGACAGAAACACTAGGAGAGAGGATTACCCCTACACAGAACTGAACTGGATCAAAGATGGCGGTCAGAAACACTAGGAGAGAGGGGTACCCCTACACAGAACTGATCTGGATCAAAGATGGAGGACAGAAATACTAGGAGAGAGGGGTACCCCTACACAGAACTGAACTGGATCAAAGATGGAGGACAGAAATACTAGGAGAGAGGGGTACCCCTACACAGAACTGAACTGGATCAAAGATGGCAGACAGAAATACTAGGAGAGAGGGGTACCCCTACACAGAACTGAACTGGATCAAAGATGGAGGACAGAAATACTAGGAGAGAGGGGTACCCCTACACAGAACTGAACTGGATCAAAGATGGCAGACAGAAATACTAGGAGAGAGGGGTACCCCTACACAGAACTGATCTGGATCAAAGATGGAGGACAGAAATACTAGGAGAGAGGGGTACCCCAACACAGAACTGAACTGGATCAAAGATGGAGGACAGAAATACTAGGATGGAAGCAAATGTAAGGGATTATAACTTCATAACGAATCATGCAGAAACATGTACATGTTAGTTAATGTAGAGACAAACGATTATGCATTTTTTTAATCGTAAAGTTCATTTACGAAAATTGCGATTTAGCAAGCTAGCTGACTAGCTAACATTAACATTAACCAGCTAGCTGACTAGCTAACATTAACCAGCTACCTGACTAGCTAACATTAACCAGCTAGCTGACTAGCTAACATTAACCAGCTAGCTGACTAGCTAACATTAACCAGCTAGCTGACTAGCTAACATTAGCCAGCTAGCTGACTAGCTAACATTAACCAGCTAGCTGACTAGCTAACATTAACCAGCTAGCTGACTAGCTAACATTAACCAGCTAGCTGACTAGCTAACATTAACCAGCTAGCTGACTAGCTAACATTAACCAGCTAGCTGACTAGCTAACATTAACCAGCTAGCTGACTAGCTAACATTAACCAGCTAGCTGACTAGCTAACATTAACCAGCTAGCTGACTAGCTAACATTAGCCAGCTAGCTGACTAGCTAACATTAACCAGCTAGCTGACTAGCTAACATTAACCAGCTAGCTGACTAGCTAACATTAACCAGCTAGCTGACTAGCTAACATTAACCAGCTAGCTGACTAGCTAACATTAACCAGCTAGCTGACTAGCTAACATTAACCAGCTAGCTGACTAGCTAACATTAACCAGCTAGCTGACTAGCTAACATTAGCCAGCTAGCTGACTAGCTAACATTAACCAGCTAGCTGACTAGCTAACATTAACCAGCTAGCTGACTAGCTAACATTAACCAGCTAGCTGACTAGCTAACATTAACCAGCTAGCTGACTAGCTAACATTAGCCAGCTAGCTGACTAGCTTTATGGGTGTTGTGACATGAGTATGAAATTGTAATTCTGGTTGTTTTAGGGACTCCTGAAACAACCAGCAAACCAGGCTGTCGTTTTGTGAAACAGTGGATGTATAAAATCTAGCTAGCTGAAGAATTTACTGTAAATTGAATGTACAATTGTGTAAGCTTGCCTTGCTGATATTTGCCATGCAGATAGATGAAATGACGTAGCTAGCTATGTTCTTGCTTATTGTGCAGTGGATGATTAAAATACCTGTATGCCTATGGATGTGTAGCTAGCTATCTAGCCGATCTGTGTATGGACCCATACGTTTGCTATACATATTAGTTCAGAACCTATGAACCTCAGCTATCATAGCCAGTTGTATCAACTTCAAAACAGCCTGAATGACATTAATGAAGCCTATGGATTGAGTAGAATATAATATCATGTTGTGCCAAGGATGCAATTTGTATATACATGTAGTTATTACCATGCATGAGATCCCCACATTATAGCCTGTACATTTAATATATTCACTGATCATGTACTCTACCTTGGCAAATAAAGGTGCAGTTTAGGTATGAATGTCTTTGAGATTATTTTTCAGTCATATCCAATACCAGGAGTATCAAATTCCAGTCTTTGAATGACGCTGTGTCTGCATGTATGGATTACAATTATACACTTCAACAGTGTTTACCAATCTTGGTCCTGGGACATCAATGGTTACACATTGTAACTAATAGACTAGAAACAGGATTTAACTAGTTAATTCATATATACAGAAATATAATGTTAAAAACTTAACACTACACTTCCTATGCATAATGTAAATACTCTAACACTGGTTCATCTCAACATCTAATGTCCTTCATCTGCATTGATCTGATAAACACAGGATAGGTGGAGTATTTCATCACATTACACTTCATTTCAACCAGTAGAGAATGTGAAACGCTTTATTGAAAAGCTCATTATCCAAGTATTATAAATACAAGTTCAATCTGTCCTTCAATGCACATCTGTTGTGCATTATAAAAACAGAGGAAGAAAGAGGAGGTGGTGAGAGAGGTGTAAAAGACAGAAAGGGAAAGAGGTAAGCACATAGGAGCAGGGAAGGCAGCACATGATTAATGAATCACAGTGCTACATAAATATTCTCTCAGTTCATCACAATTACATAATAGTGTCTCTCGTCGGCCCAAAGGTTCTTAAAAGCAGGTGAGGTGGCGATGATGGGACTGGGGGTTGGCATCCTCTCACATCAAAACATATCTGCAGACGAGAGACAGATGGAGAGAGAGAGCATGTTTAAACCTTGTGTTTTTATTTTTTATTCTAACATTGTTAGTCATCAATCAGGAGGTGAAATACAAAACTGACCTTGGATCATTAACTCTGGGACTACTGCATCTATATCTGTATTTCAATGTAAAGCATCTCTTTAATAATACTTCCTGTATAATATAAACTGACCTGGGATCATTAACTCTGGGACTACTGCATCTATATCTGTATTTCAATGTAAAGCATCTCTTTAATAATACTTCCTGTATAATATAAACTGACCTGGGATCATTAACTCCGGGACTACTGCATCTCTGTCTGTATTTCAATGTAAAGCATCTCTTTAATAATACTTCCTGTATAATATAAACTGACCTGGGATCATTAACTCTGGGACTACTGCATCTCTGTATTTCAATGTAAAGCATCTCTTTAATAATACTTCCTGTATAATATAAACTGACCTGGGATCATTAACTCTGGGACTACTGCATCTATCTGTATTTCAATGTAAAGCATCTCTTTAATAATACTTCCTGTATAATATAAACTGACCTGGGATCATTAACTCCGGAACTACTGCATCTCTGTCTGTATTTCAATGTAAAGCATCTCTTTAATAATACTTCCTGTTGACCTGACCAAGTGACCTCTCACCTCTGATCATGCTGAGCCCTCTATGTAGCCAGTTCAGATGCAGGAGGGGTTCACAGACACAGCTGATATAACCTAGAGGATTTAGGGAGAAGAGGAGAGAGGGATGAAGTGAAGGAGAGAGACTGTTATTGAGAAAATAAGGTAGTTAAAGCGACAGTGTTCAACAGGAATCTGTGTGTGGCCTCACCTGGTGTCCACACCACACTACGTGGTTGCAGAGGACTTTATGCTGAAAAACATGAACAGACACACAAGAACAAACAATATAGCGTAGTTATAGAAATAATGAAGTGTCTTACTATTCTCCATGGTTGGCCCTCTTGCCTATTCTTTGAAGGTGGAAGGAGCCACAGTTATACACCTGAGCCTGTTTACTGCACAACACAATCCATCAATCAGATTGATACATGAGTGTGTAGGTGTGGGTTATAGGGTGTCTAATTGTTCTACATTTTTTCAATATGGGTGATTTAAAATAGCCTGTTTTGTTTTTGCACAGACATCACACCCTTACCTACACAGCACCCTCACATGAGAAGTAGAAATCAAAGGGAGATAAACTGGGAATTGAATAACTGCAGTTGACATAGCTCAGTAAATGGAAGAATACTCTTATTGCAATGTGAATGGCTCTTAAAAGAGCATTTGGTTGTGCATAGTGTAGTCTAGGGTCCTCGTGTCCATCCTCATGAAGTTACGCAGGACACAGGTAGTCTTCACACACCTGAATTCCTCCAGGAGGCAGTCCCAGATGACCCTGGTCACCCAACCTTGCAGTGCCCTACAAGGTAACTGTAGGCAATCGTTTTGAAGGAATCTCCAGTTACAGGGTCTCTGTAGGAATATGGAAGACAATGTAATTATTAGACTGTTACATCACCAGGTCATTGTGGATTACTAAAGTATTACTAAAGTATAATATCCCTGATAACAAATCATGATAACATTGGATTGATAGATGCATGGGCACACATATGTACATGTGTAGCATGTGACAATAACAGGATCATATCAAGCATGGCATCACAAATGAATACATAAATACCACTTGAAGCTTGATGATGAGTTGATCATTTGAATCAGCTGTGCAGTGTGAAGGCAAAAACAACAATGTGCCCCTCTGAGTCCCCAGGACTGAGAACCACTGCTCTTCATTGGGACCTCTTCATATGTAGACTGGCTTTCATAGAGCTCTTTATCTGAGGACAGAAAACCTCACAAGAAACAGACTTCATTATAGTCAAATTACACCACACTGAATATTATGTTACTATTATCTCCGTCCTCACTTCTAGGGACAGGAACTACACAAAGTACCTGCCCTATCCAGAATAGCCTCCTCTCTCACTGACAGTTGGGGCTGCTATCCTTTCACCCTCCTCCATGGCTGTTAGCTAGCTACCTACAAATGCATTTGGAGTTTGTTTTTTACAGTGATAAATACATCAAGATAGCTAGCTAATATGTAGTTAGGTAGCTGGTGATATTTAATTCACTTAGCTACCTATCTATCTATACAGTATGTGAAGTTGTCTAGATAGCTCATTTAGCAGCTCATTTGAGTTAGCCTGCACTGTAGCTAGTTAGCTAATAATACATCGTTTTTTTTACATTCAAAATCTATTTACTTACTTACTTGAATAGGTTCTCCTAGCCTTGTGGATAACTGGAAACAGGGGTAGGCCGTGTAAGAAATATAGTTCATAAACTGGTCTATTGCGCAACACTTATCTGCTGATACAAAAGACACATTCTGTGTTGAACTGATACTAGCTATACACGCACACCTAGAAACAGATTGGCCGAATTAGACCTTACACAGCACTGATAAAATAGGAAATGACCTGATCACAGGGGTCAACGTCCAGTCTCGCAATAATATCTTGTGACTACAGAGATACACAGACAAGGACTCAGCACAAAGTACACACACACACAAACCCATCCCAGAGGGCTGGGTCAGCGGAACAAAGAACACACTCATGGACCAATGGGGAGTCGATCCCGACCCGAGACCAGATCGTCACTCCACTCATCGACCAGTCAGGAGGACGAATCTACAAGACTCAACATACGTCATTACAATCATGTTGTATAAATCAGATGCACAATATGTTTACGGGGCTTGCTTCCGCTAGTTCCCTAAGAACTGAAAGAACGAGCCCGTGCACGTTTTACCAAATATCTTTGTCTCTTAATAAAGATGCCTTACGATAATTGAATCCACCCGGTCCAGCGTCTTGACTTGGTCTCCTTCTCAAGTAACTGTTCATCAACAGCCGTCAATGTAAATAAGAATTTGTTCTTAATTGGCTTGCCGAGTTAAACTTCATTACACCGGTAGCACATCCATATGACGTTGAGAAATAGTGCATTGTGGGTAGTATAGAAGATTTCCCGAAATAAGTTAATAAATATGTAATAACGCAAAAACATAACTGTTTGTACTCATCGGTAACCATATCGTGACTACAACTAGCTTAGTAAGTCTTTAACCACACGGTATTGTCACACTTGTGAGTAAAATCTAATGCGTCCTACACTTTAACTTTTTGTCTGAAAATAAAATAAACATTTTACTCAACTGCGTTACCCACTCCAGTCAGCAGATGGCGGTCTGTGAATTTAAGGTGCTGTTGGTGTGACGTATAATGTAGTGGACGGAACTCTTCTTTCAACAGCAGTAACAGTTCGTCAGGCTCCTCGGTAGCTTGCTAGACAAAATAGCCGAACCGATAAAGTTCTTTAGATGCTTTAGTGTATATTAGCCACTGTGTTTTAAACCCACTTCTGTCGTCTAGTTAGTTATCAGATTTAATTTCATATTTACGGTTTTGTTATTAGTCAGCTAGCGGGCTGGTTAAGTTAGCATTAGCCTAGCTAGCTAACATCCCCGACCATGAGGTCACTAAGCTACTCTCCTCCTGTTAAAGAAGAGGAGGTCTGCTGGACAGAGAAAGAAGCTCTCGTCAAAGAGGAGGAGGAGGAAGAGGAGGCTCTTACAATACAAAAACAAGTAGAGGGTGAGGCTGTTATAGTGAAAGAAGAAGAGGAAGACGTTTCAGTGAAAGAAGAGGAAGACGAGTTCAGAGTGAAAGAGGAGGATTATACAGTAAAAGGAGAGGAGGATGCAGATTTTGGAGTGAAAGAGGAAGAGGGGGGATGACTGTTACATCGAAAAAAGAGGAGGAAGAAGAGGAGGAAACTGGACATCTGGGCCCGGTTTCCCAAACGCATCTTAAGGCATCCAATGGTTCTAAAGATGAACTTAGCCATAAGATGGGTTTGAGAAACCGTTCCCTGATTAACACTAGTAAGTACTGTCTTAAAAACAGAGGCACAAACGTTGCAGTTGTTGAACTGATGTTTGGTGTTAAAGGGGAAATCTGCAATTGCTACATCAATTTGTGTACTTTTAAATTATTTATATATAGCCATTGATTATTGAAGAATATAACACATGCCTCATGAGCTTAGTTCAACTGTTGTACCCCATCAGAACCCCAAATAAGCTTTTTTTACTCTAATGTTTAGAGACAATGTAAATCAACACTGTATAGCCTCAACATGGTTAAAACTATAATGTTGACATCATGGATGGTCAGTCCTTGCATCCATAGGTCTGTCTATGAATTTTAAAAGTAGTTACATTTCTCCAACCCCATAATCATCTTATTACCAAAATAGTGGTGGAATGACAGATTTGTTATTGTTTGAACTGCAGATTGCTGGGTTGTGTGGGTTTTTTAAACAGCAACAAAATGGCTGCCCAGAGACTTGGTTTGGTAACCAGCTGAGGGATGGCGGAAGGAGAAGTGTAACCACTCTCAAAGTCATAGAGAAAGCTATTGTAGCAACCGTAACCCAACACCTAGAGACCTCGTCAAGAAGTTCAGACATCTTGGCGTAACAGTTATAAGGTGTTGGCTTGACAGTCGCTGGACCCAGGTTTGAGTTAAGCTCAGGGCTACCACCTGAATTCACTACACTATGAATACAAGGACTGGCCATCCATGAGGTCAAAATTATTGTTTTAAACAGATTTTGAGGCTATATAGTATATTCTATAATTGCCTGTGAAGATTTCCTGTGGTGGCAAATTATTAGAGCTGTTGATAAGTCATTGTAAAATATTCATGCATTTTTTTAATGCCATTACATTAAAGGCAAAACATACCTAGATTAAATTACATTCATGAATTGGTTTGAAACCTTTGTTTTTAAACCTTCTCAAAGTTGGTGCCTTGATGGATTTGTAAAAAATGGTTTGTCATAGAACACTTTTTATTTATTTAAATGTAACCTTTATTTAACTAGGAAAGTCGGTTAAGAACAAATTCTTATTGACAATGACGGCCTACCCCGGACGACGCTGGGCCAATTGTGCACCACCCTATGGGACTCCCAATCACGGCCGGTTGTGATACAGCCTGGATTTGAACCAGGGTGTCTAGTGATGCCTCAAGCACTGAGATGCAGTGTCCGCTGCGCCACTCTGGAGCCCCAAAGTCATGTTCTAGTGCTGTCCCCAACTAAAATACATCTTGGTCAACCAAGAGTCATCTGTTCTTTCTACCAATCGCCCCATGTGTTTTTATAAAATCAACTGTATGTACTGAACTGGTCTGACGCTTTAAGCATTCTGTTTGATTAAATAATTAAGACACACAAATGACTGGAGGGAGCCAGACATCAAGATAACCTAACCAGAAGAGAGAGAAATTCTGCCGTTATGCTGCTGAAGTTTCCGGTAATGGGCTACACCAGCAGTCGACAACCTTTTTCATTTGGAGTGCCAATTTATCTGACCATTTCTACCAATCTGTGTGCCAGTTATGATTTTCATATGCACATTTTCGTGGAACAGTTTCAGTTAATTCATAATAGTATCTCAAAATCATCGAATGTAGATCAATCACAGACAATCTAAATCTAAATGAAAATAATACAAATCTAAAAGTAACTGTTATTGCCATTGCCAACTATGTAAAAAAAAATAGCCTACATAAAGCCAACAAATAAAAGTTAATAAATAATAAAAACATTGCATTCTGCAGTTAAAAAATAAATATCCTAAAAATCACTGGCTGCACATGGCCTGTCTACAACAAACTTGAAACATATCAACTGGGTCGGCCGAAACTCGAGGTAACAGGCTTGCAACATTGTATAAAATATTCTGGGCCCTCAGTTTCCCGCGCCAGTGAGTTCGGGACAGACACTGCTGTCGGCTATTTGTGCAAAGAATAAGAAGTAATCAGGTATTTTATGACATTTCCACTGGATCAGAGCATTACATTTTTCCCTTTTATCCCGAGTGGTTATCGAAAGGGCGAGAGCTGGAAATCTTTTACTAAAATACTTTAAGAAACTGTGCATCTGTACAAGTTTGAGTGTTTTCGGTGACAAGCCACATTTCTTCAACTTCCTGAGGTTGAGGAGGCACTGTTGCGCCTATTTCACCACGCTGTCTGTGTGGGTGGACCATTTCAGTTTGTCCGTGATGTGTACGCCGAGGAACTTAAAACGTTCCATCTTCTCCACTACTGTCCAGTCGATGTGGATGGGGGTGCTCCCTCTGCAGTTTCCTTGAAGTCCACGATCATCTCCTTTGTTTTGTTGATGTTGAGTGAGAGGTTATTTTCCTGACACCAGACTCCGAGGGCCCTCACCTCCTCCCTGTAGGCCGTCTCGTTGTTGTTGTTGGTAATCAAGCCGACCACTAGTGTTGTCTGCAGTTGGAAGCGTGCATGGCCACGCAGTCATGGGTGAACAGGGAGTACAGGAGAGGGCTGAGAACGCACCCTTGCGGGGCCCCAGTGTTGAGGATCAGCGGGGTGGAGATATTGTTTCCTACCTTTACTGCCTGGAGGTGGTCAGAAAGTCCAGGACCCAGTTGCACAGGGCGGGGTCTCGAGCTTAATGACGAGTTTGGAGGGTACTATGGTGTTAAATGCTGAGCTGTAGTCAATGAACAGCGTTCTTACATAGGTGTTCCTTTTGTCCAGATGAGATAGGGCAGTGTGATGGCGATTGCATTGTGGCCCTATTGGGGCAGTAAGCAAATTGAAGTGGGTCTAGGGTATCGGGTAGCGTGGAGGTGATATGATTCTTGACTAGTTTCTCAAAGCACTACATGATGACAGAAGTGAGTGAAATGGGGCGATAGTAATTCCCTGTAGCTCAGTTGGTAGAGCATGGTGTTTGCAACGCCAGGGTTGTGGGTTCGATTCCCACGGGGGGCCAGCACAGAAAAAAAAATGTATGAAATTGTATGAAATGTATGCATTCACTACTGTAAGTCGCTCTGGATAAGAGCGTCTGCTAAATGACTAAAATGTAAATGTAAAATGTTAGTTCAGTTACCTTAGCTTTCTTGGGAACAGGAATAATGGTAGCCATCTTGAAGCATGTGGGGACAGCAGACTGGGATAAGGATTGATTGAATATGTCCGTAAACACACCAGCCAGTAGGTCTGCGAATGCTATGAGGACGCGGCGAGGGATGCCGTCTGGGCCGTCAGCCTTGTGAGGGTTAACATGTTTAAATGTTTTACTCACGTCGGCCACAGAGGAGGAGAGCCTACAGTCTTTGGTAGCAGGCCGTGTCGGTGGCACTGTATTGTCCTCAAAGCGAGCAAAGAAGTTGTTTAATTTATCTGGTAGCAATTTCGTCCACCTTGTTGTCTAGAGAGGACATTGGCGAGTAATTTGATCGGAAGTGGTGGATGTTGTGCTCTCCTTCTGAGTCTGACCAGTAGGACGCTCAGTCTGCCTCTCCTGTGTTGATGATGATGATGATGATAATAATAATAATAATAAAATAATAATAATACATAAAACAAAAAATAAGTCATTTTAACTTTACAGACAACACCCAAATGGATACTGTCATTAACGCAGTTCTTAAATAATTACACATAATTCTTAATACCGTAGCTGTTTAGTTACAGTCACATGTTCAACTATCATCAGCTGATCCAGGAAATCATTTTCTGAATGCCAGTCAAATGGCAAACAATACGACATGGTATTTATATATATATATATGTATATATATATATATATATATATATATATATATATATATATATATCATGATATTTGTTGTTAGGTGAAGTTATGGGTCCTACAGTAGGTCTATGTTATTGTTAGGTGAAGTTATGGGCCAATTTGGCAAACACTTAGTGTACAAACCCTCATTGTCAGGCTGATGGAAAAGCTAGCCAAAGACCATTTTACTGTTTGAAGTGTTTTAAAAAAGGTATAAAGCAGTTGATTTGCGATGATGACACAAAAATTATATTAAGCATGACATTCAAGCGAGCCTTACAATTATAATCCAAAGTAGTGTGAAATGTACTCATAAGCAACATGGAAATGGAGGTTACTTCCCCATTCACATTCAGAAAACATTGTGAAAAACTAAAATCTTTACTCACCATTTTTTCTCCAGGCAGATATAGTACATCCATAACTAGTGGTTTCCTCATTACCAGATATACTACATCCATAACTAGTGGTTTCCTTATTAGCAGATATACTATATCCATAACTAGTGGTTTCCTCATTAGCAGATATACTACATCCATAACTAGTGGTTTCCTCATTAGCAGATATACCACATCCATAACTAGTGGTTTCCTCATTACCAGATATACTACATCCATAACTAGTGGTTTCCTCATTAGTAGGGAGGAGTTTCTACAACCAAATTGCGTGTGCATTGCCCTCATTCCGCAATTGTATTAAACACAGAAATTGTCCTGTATTGGAGACCAAAAGTTGTCTGGCACACTGCTTAGGGTTTCAACAACTTGAATAACTCAATCATTGATGTTACTACTAATGTGAAAACAAGACAAAATATGACTATTCTTGCTCCTTTTTTGTGGGCCTTTAACCATCTGTCTGACTTTGTTGTTTACGCAGGAGAGAAACGTAACTATCCTGGACCCTCTGGGGAGGCTCAAAAACCTCATGAAGCTGACAAGGCAGAGAAGAGTCTCTCCACATCAGAACACCTCAAGAAAGACCTGCAGAGACCCACAGGGAAGAGAACTCACTGCTGCTCTGACTGTGGGAAGATGTTCACCTCCTCAACAGGAATTAAAATTCATCAGAGAATCCACACAGGAGAGAAACGTTTTAGCTGTACTCATTTTGGGAAGAGTTTTACACAATCAACCAGCCTGATATCACACCAGAGAACACACACAGGAGAACACACACGGACTACACACCCTATAACACATACAGGAGAGAAACGTCAGCTGTGATCAGTGTGAACAGAGATAATCTGATAAAATACCTCAATCAATGAATTATTGTCACAATATAGAATGTTTTAACATTGTAGTAGGAGTATTTTAATGATGTCACAATGTAGAACCCTAAACGTTTGTCCCCTGTTCTATTGATTTCAGCATGATATGGATATTAGCCTCAGGGGGAAAATCCAGGCTCTGAATTGAAAGAGTACTATTTATGAGATTTAACAAAAAGGGACTGACAAAAAAGAGTTGTGTTACACTTACCACGTTGGTGACCCACTTGAATCAAAATACATCACTCCAAAATGTAGCTGACTGTCTTCTGCAGGTTGTCCTCTAACCATTGAGGTAAAATATATCTCCCATTTCCATGTGTTTTTTTAGTTGTGTTAGTTTCAACAGCACGTACAACCTGATTTCCCCCCTCATCGATATCAGTGATTTATTGCTACTTGTCAAAACAACAGCGTTTCTGATGCTTGTACAGTTTATAACATGCTTGTTTAAAAAAATACAAGTAATATGATTATTGTGGCAGATGTTTATGTATATAGCACATTTTATGTTTAGGTTTTCTATATATCACAAACTGTTTCTGCATATTGGTTATTGATTTGGACACGTTAGAACTGTGTTTTGACATTGGGGCTATCCCACCTAGCAACATGTTGTTGAAAATAAGACTATGCCTGACGTCCAATATATCTTCGGTTGTAGTTGAAAGTGGAGAAAATGTCTTTTCTGGTCGTTTTGTCAATGACTTGAAAACAACTTCATTTCAACGTGCTTGCAGCCTATACACATGGACGCAGTATAATAAATTGGTCTATAATCAATTTCATTAACAATCCTACATCACTCCAGCATTTATTGACAACATTCAAATGCTAATTGTCTTTATTCCACGACTGAAAAAGAATGACTCAAATCACCTCATATTTCAAACATTCAGCCTGACAAAAGATACATGTTTTATTATTCCATGCCTCACCATTAAGTTAATTATTGGCAATACATATTAACAAAGGGGTGTACATTTGGTTTGATATTTCATATTTTCAATTAATGTAACATTTAGTAATCAATGATTTATGCAACCAACTGACAATTTTTGGGTACAATTATATTGACATTGTTGCCCTTTTAGAATATCGGGTTCATTCTCAGATGTGCCAACCCAAATGTACTAGAGCATGACATTGGGGACTGGGCCCCGATCCAACAACATGCCTATCTAGTGAACCCTGAGAAGAGAGAGAAGCTCCGCAGTGAGGTGGAAAGTTACTACGGATATTGCCAGAGTTTCCTCTTGAAATCAGACACGTCCGTGGTAAGGACAACTTGGTTGCCAATTTATTTTGACTGCACGTTTTTCTGTATTGGAGATGAGTTTTGTTTGGGCTCGTTCCAAGGGGATGAGAGTTCTAGAAGCTAGTGAGTTTTAGTAAGATGAGAGTTCTAGAAGCTAGTGAGTTTCAGGAAGATGAGAGTTCTAGTAGCTAGTGGGGGAAAATATTTGTTTATTGATGACAGCCAGTAGACACCATGTTTATATTGGTGAAGGTGAAGCATTGTAGTTGATTATAATGTGAAATGGAAGTTGTTTTCTGTTGATGGTAAGCATTCTTTTAAGGTGTTAGTCTTTGGTTTTTCCATTTCATGTTTTGAGGTTGGACTTTAGCACGTCTAGCTCGTTAGCACGTCAGCACGTCTAGCATGTGTTACACCTGTGCTGGCTTGTCCATCTCGTTAGTGGGAAGGTGTTTCACCTGAGCTGGTCCAGGTTCTATTTAAGAGCGTCTGGCCCAGTGCTCCAGTTGTCTTGATACATGTGGAGAGTCAACACCTTTAGTTGCTCCACCTTTTTGGTTTGCTTCCTGTCTTTAAGTTTGGTGTGGGTTTTCTTTTGTTTTCCTCTTCTTGGGCAGATTTAGTGGGTCTCATGGTGGGTATCTTTTATGTCCCAGTTGTTGTTACTAGTCAACTTTCAGTAGACACCCCCATAGTCTTTCAGAGCCCCTCCTAAAACCCCACCTGTTTAGTTGTGGTTGTTGTCAGTGACTCTTTGTTAGTTCCCTTTTCTATTTAAGGGATATTTCTATTTAAGGGACATTTCTGGTTTTCTTGCTGGGGAACGTAACAACAAACAATGTAGTAAAACATGCTTATATTTTGGGTTGGATGTTGCATCATAAATGCATCAATGAATTGTTAATATTTGAATCAATGTCGTTTCCTTAGAATGCTCATTACTCTTTCAGTTATTCTTCTGTTTTTATCCTCTTATGTTTGTATAGTACATTTTTGTTTATTTTCATTTTTGTGTTTTTTCCTGTGAAGCCATTGTGTTGCATCCATGTCTGAAATGTGCTGTATAAATAAAGCTTGATTTGATTTGAACATGACCCACCAATCAACAGACTCTTGGTCTAAGTGTAAATTCAGTATATCTCCCACTATGTCAAATAGTGCATGGTATGTAAGTTTATCACTTTTCAACCAATCCAGTGCATTCGTTGAAAATGAACAATATGTCAATGGATTCAACTACTGAAACAAACAAATGGATCAAACAGATCAATCCCACAGATCAATCCCACATTTCCAGCCTGCTGAAGGCGTGGTGGAGTGGTAAACACCACCCCCGGCTCTACCAGGGGCTTGAGGTGGTCTCCCACAGCTCTGCTTATGTCATGTTCTGTGGCCTTGCTGTTCCATTTCTTGACTGTCCCTGCAACACAGAAAGAAAAACCTTTAGTCATATATCAAACACTCAAAGTTATGGATATGGAGCATCTATGGCCTCAGTTACACCTGGCACCTAAATGTGACTTCTGTCATCCAATCACTCCAAGTTGCATTTGGTTCAGATCTACCAGGATGGGCCTTTGACAGTCTGGATGCAGTCAGGCCACCAAATATGCATCAGCAATGTAAAGAGATGGGGTGAATGAGTGGGGAAAGGTACATTTTACACAAATTACCTTCATAATATCAAAGAACAAAATGTGTGTGCCTGAGGGGAAATTAACTTTCATAAAGACGAAAGGGGTGAGAAATTACACCAAGATCAGTGGACAATTTGCACTAATGTAAATAAACATGGATGATGGAACATATTACCTTTTGCTTACGTGATGAACCGCTAAGGGGACATAAATATTTACCATCTAAACCATGTGTGACCTCTCACCTCTCTGGCTGTAGAAGTGTTCTTCCTAACCAGTCCCTCAACAGCTCTCTGACTGAGCTCCACCCTCACTGGGTCTTCAGAGGAGAGGAAGGCTGAGGAGGGATGGAAGGATGAATGGATCAGTCAGTCAATAAAGTGTAGAGCTGCTGTCTAGGCTGTCTGACAAAATCAATATTTTAGTAGTTTATTAAAGTAAATAAGGCTTTATGACTGCTGAATACCAACTATCAATCACTTAGATCATGTATTTTCAGGTAGAGATACATCCTTGGGACGTCCCTAGACCTTTGAAGTTGACATTTAAAATGGTTAAGGTAGGGGTTAAGGTTAGGGTTTAGGGTAGGGATGTCCCAAGGATCCCGGATAGCATTGACCATTGTGCATTATTCTGTCTCTTTTACATAGCAGGTGTAAAAGAAACACAGACAAGACAAGTAGGCACGCAATGGATTATGGTCATTGTAGTTAATTCTGTTTTATGCGCTAAACTATGTAGAATATTTTCCTGTTGGAAACTACAACTCTACTACATCACACAGTTCAGGTTGGGTCTGATTTATCTCTAGAGAAACTACAACTCCCTACTACATCACACATTTTAGGCTTGGTCTGATTTATCTCTAGAGAAACTACAACTCCCTACTACATCACACAGTTCAGTCTGGATCTGATTTATCTCTAGAGAAACTACAACTCTCTACTACATCACACAGTTCAGTCTGGATCTGATTTATCTCTAGAGAAACTACAACTCCATACTACATCACACAGTTCAGTCTGGATCTGATTTATCTCTAGAGAAACTACAACTCCATACTACATCACACAGTTCAGGCTGGGTCTGATTTATCTCTAGAGCAATGTTGTGAGGGAAAAATCTATGTTAACCTCTTTAAGTTGATATGACTTCTATTGTGTTGAAGGATCTCTTTAGGGTTGAGAAGTTTATGTGTATGTTTATGTGGGTCTGCAACCACACACCCTCTCGACAGACAGGCCAAAGGAGCTTGGCCCAATTCAGGGAACTGTTGATCTACTTCAGAGGAACTGTGTCTAGAGTGATTTCCTGTTGTTTTGACACCTCACTGGAAAACTAGAATAACTAGCTGTTGCTAGAGAACGAGATGACCAATTCACAGTTAGTCTGTGTCTCGTTCACCACACACATACACCTACCAAGATCATGTGTTTTCTATATGAACAAGATAGTTTGACTATAGAAGGCTTCTGAACTCCTTGTGTCATCGAGCTCTCGGCCTTCCACCTCAGAGTGTAGGGCTGACCAGCTACATTATTGCAATTCTTATCAAATAAAGGTTGATTGTTTGAAGAAATGACAGTCTCTCCTGATTGGTTAGAATTTCCACCACAATGTGCAGTAACAATGTTACCAGACTCATATAAGTTCAGTTGATAGACTCATAGTACAGAATAAATGACTGACTGCCCAGTTCAACATCAGTTCACCGTCTCACCTCATACTGTATTGGAGCAGCAGCAGCTGACTGCCCGGTTCAACATCAGTTCACCGTCTCACCTCATACTGTATTGGAGCAGCAGCAGCTGACTGCCCGGTTCAACATCAGTTCACCGTCTCACCTCATACTGTATTGGAGCAGCAGCAGCTGACTGTCCGGTTCAACATCAGTTCACGGTCTCACCTCATACTGTATTGGAGCAGCAGCAGCTGACTGTCCGGTTCAACATCAGTTGACCATCTCACCTCATACTGTATTGGAGCAGCAGCAGCTGACTGCCCAGTTCAATGTCTTTTCACCGTCTCACCTCATACTGTATTGGAGCAGCAGCAGCTGACTGCCCGGTTCAACATCAGTTCACCGTCTCACCTCATACTGTATTGGAGCAGCAGCAGCTGACTGCCCAGTTCATCGTCTTTTCACCGTCTCACCTCATACTGTATTGGAGCAGCAGCAGCTGACTGCCCGGTTCAACATCAGTTCACCGTCTCAGCTCATACTGTATTGGAGCAGCAGCAGCTGACTGCCCAGTTCAACATCAGTTCACCGTCTCACCTCAAACTGTATTGGAGCAGCAGTAGCCGACTGCCCGGTTCAACATCAGTTCACCGTCTCACCTCATACTGTATTGGAGCAGCAGCAGCTGACTGTCCGGTTCAACATCAGTTCACCGTCTCACCTCATACTGTATTGGAGCAGCAGCAGCTGACTGCCCAGTTCAACGTCTTTTCACCGTCTCACCTCATACTGTATTGGAGCAGCAGCAGCTGACTGCCCGGTTCAACATCAGTTCACCGTCTCACCTCATACTGTATTGGAGCAGCAGCAGCTGACTGCCCAGTTCAACGTCTTTTCACCGTCTCACCTCATACTGTATTGGAGCAGCAGCAGCTGACTGCCCGGTTCAACATCAGTTCACCGTCTCAGCTCATACTGTATTGGAGCAGCAGCAGCTGACTGCCCAGTTCAACATCAGTTCACCGTCTCACCTCATACTGTATTGGAGCAGCAGCAGCTGACTGCCCGGTTCAACATCAGTTCACCGTCTCACCTTATACTGTATTGGAGCAGCAGCAGCTGACTGTCCGGTTCAACATCAGTTCACCGTCTCACCTCATACTGTATTGGAGCAGCAGCAGCTGACTGCCCAGTTCAATGTCTTTTCACCGTCTCACCTCATACTGTATTGGAGCAGCAGCAGCTGACTGCCCGGTTCAACATCAGTTCACCGTCTCACCTCATACTGTATTGGAGCAGCAGCAGCTGACTGTCCGGTTCAACATCAGTTCACCGTCTCACCTCATACTGTATTGGAGCAGCAGCGGCTGACTGCCCGGTTCAACATCAGTTCACCGTCTCACCTCATACTATATTGGAGCAGCAGCTGCTGACTGCCCGGTTCAACATCAGTTCACCGTCTCACCTCATACTGTATTGGAGCAGCAGCGGCTGACTGCCCGGTTCAACATCAGTTCACCGTCTCACCTCATACTGTATTGGAGCAGCAGCAGCTGACTGCCCGGTTCAACATCAGTTCACCGTCTCACCTCATACTGTATTGGAGCAGCAGCAGCTGACTGTCCGGTTCAAAATCAGTTCACCGTCTCACCTCATACTGTATTGGAGCAGCAGCAGCTGACTGCCCAGTTCAACGTCTTTTCACCGTCTCACCTCATACTGTATTGGAGCAGCAGCAGCTGACTGCCCAGTTCAACATCAGTTCACCGTCTCACCTCATACTGTATTGGAGCAGCAGCAGCTGACTGCCCGGTTCAACATCAGTTCACCGTCTCACCTCATACTGTATTGGAGCAGCAGCAGCTGACTGCCCGGTTAAACATCAGTTCAGCGTCTCACCTCATACTGTATTGGAGCAGCAGCGGCTGACTGCCCAGTTCAACATCAGTTCACCGTCTCACCTCATACTGTATTGGAGCAGCAGCAGCTGACTGCCCAGTTCAACATCAGTTCACCGTCTCACCTCATACTGTATTGGAGCAGCAGCAGCTGACTGACCAGTTCAACATCAGTTCACCGTCTCACCTCATACTGTATTGGAGCAGCAGCAGCTGACTTGATCGTTGATGTTAATCATCATGTTTGAATCTGAGAGTAAATAGAGCCGACTACACTCTAAAAATGAAGGGTTCAACTGGAGTTGTTCTCAGATCCCCTAAGAACCGTAGAGTTCTTGGTCAATGAAAAACAGCCCCAAAAGGTTCTTCAAAGAACTTGTTAGAAGGCGGGTTCATCGAGGAACCTCCGTTGTTGCTGGACTTCTTCCGGGAACTTCGCAATTACAACTGAAAACGATGGGGACAAGTTTGGATGCGACAACAGTTAAAATGGTTAAGTTGGGTTGATGTTTGGCTCTGAATATGTCTCGAAATCATTTATTATAATAATATAACATACTAATAGTGAATAACGAAGACAATGATGGTTTTCTGTGAATATCTTCCATAACGTTACTATAGTTAATGAACGTAAATATTAGAAAGCCGGGTTTGACCGTCGGCGTTGTATGAGCTACAGTACAGTACCGTTAGCTAGCTAGCTAACGTTATGTCCTAACTAGGCACAACTAGGTTTGGATTATTTCCTCAACTATATTCTTTCCCATATATTGTATTTCGTTTCCATAAACCCAACATGGCTTTACACTCATTAATGTAAGTTTACAATCTAGAGCAGTTCTCACTTTTGTGATAATGAACTAGCTAACGTTAGCTTCGTTAACTAACTAACTAACTAACTAACTAACTAACTAACTAAGGACGGTGACCTGTCCAGACGAGATGTTACAACGAACTGAATCGTCAATGGAGGTCTTCCTCTTTATATAGCCTGCTACAGCATGCAATACTATTAACTCACAAGGGGTCATAACGTTACATGTACAATACTATCCCATTTTGGAAACGTTACATGTACAATACTATCCCATTTTGGAAACGTTACATGTACAATACTATCCCATTTTGGAAACGTTACATGTACAATACTATCCCATTTAGGAAACGTTACATGTACAATACTATCCCATTTTGGAAACGTTACATGTACAATACTATCCCATTTTGGAAACGTTACATGTCCGCCCCCTTGTGGAGGGAAATTAATATCTTAGATGGTTGCTGTAGATGGGATTCAAATGCATAATGGTATTAATACAGTGTCTAGACTACCTCTTTTGTATAAATGCCCTTCAGAATCCAAACACAGTATTGCCACGCAGCAAAATGTTGTGTTTAATCTTTCAAGTCAGCCTGATAAAATATTGAACAATTTGTGTACAAAGATATCTTGAAATGTGATATTAGGCCTGTATGGCAGTACTGTTACTGTATGGCAGTACTGTATTGGCTAGTGCTTTCTCCAATATGTTATTCTATTTTGCATTACATTGTAAGTTGATGCCATTTATCTTTCAATATTTATATTTCAATATAAATATATAATTCATGGACTATCAGAGATAGAGAGGCGAGGCAGGGGTGAAGACATCATCCGGCTATTCTGACAGTCCCTGAAGGACAATACAGAAGAGGGATTTGCTCTTATTCCTTCCCTTTCTCTAATGTATTTTGTAATAAAATTAGCAAGTGTAGTAAGATCATTGCTTTACTTTACTAGGACTGGAGACCACAGCAGCGATTCTGCTCTTGTCCTACCTCTTCAATGAGGACCCGAGTGGCCTTTATGTCCGTGACAAGGTATGTCTATGCACCAATCATCTGTTTCTTCATAAACATAGGTGTTCATGCTTATATAAAACTACAGCTGAACATTTGTCATGTTCTTTGTTAATTGTATGTGTATTAATCTTTTCTTACTTTTGTTGACACAGATTTCACCGCTCTTCACTCCTTCACCTCTGGATGAAAAGCATGCCCAAAGTAAACTGCCTGCTACTCAGGTCCAGAAGCTAGGATGTGCATATAATTAATAGATTTGGATAGAAAACACTCCAAAGTTTCTAAAACTGTTAAAATAATGTCTGTGAGTATAACAGAACTGAAATGGCAGGCGAAAACCTGAGGAAAATACATCCAGGAAGTGCCATTATTTTGAAATGGCTGTTTTTCCCAATGAAAGCCTATCCACCATTTAAAGGGATACGACCCAGATTCCATTCTCTATGGCTTCCACTTGTTGTGAACAGTTTTTAGACATTGTTTCAGGCTTTTATTCTGAAAAATGAGGGAGAATGACAACTTTGAGTCAGTGGATAGTGGGATGCCCCCAGGTCTGTTTACTGCGCACGACCGAGAGCTCGCCTTTCTTGTTTTTCTTTTATATTGACGACGTTATTGTCCGGTTGAAATATTATCGATTATTTAGGCTAAAAACAACCTGAGGATTGATTATAAACTTTGTTTGACATGTTTATACGAACTTTACAGATACTATTTGGAGTTTTCGTCTGCCTCTTGTGACTGCCTTTGAGCCATTGGATTACTGAACCAAATGCGCCAACAAAGGTTTTTGGATATAAAGAGGCACTTTATTGAACAAAACAAACATTTATTTTGTAACTGGGAGTCTTGTGAGTGACCCATAGGAAAATCATCAAAGGTAAGTGATTCATTTTATTGCTATTTCTGACTTTCGTGACTAATCTACTTGGCTGGTAACTGAATGTAATGTTATGTGTGCTGAGCGCTGTCCTCAGATAATCGCATGGTTTGCTTTCGCCTTAAAGCCTTTTTGAAATCTAACACGGCGGCTGATAAACAACAAGTTAAGCTTTATTTTGATGTTTTTTGTGATTTCATGAAAGTTAAATATTTATAGTAATTTAATTTGAATTTGGCGCTCTGCAATTTCACCGGATGTTGGCCAGGTGGGACGGTACCGTCCCACACCCCCTAGAGAGGTTAATGTATGTGTATTAATCTTTTCTTACTTTTGTTGACACATTTCACCGCTCTTCACTCCTTTACTGCACATCGGTGGAAATCCATTTCACCATGAGAGTGAAATCCCGCTGGCCTTTGATGGGGAGAACATCCAGGCCCTCGAGGACGTCCCCATGGGACTTGGGGCTCTGCTAGGTCTGTATCCCTTAAATTTCCCAAAAATGTCAGAAAAACAGTTATGTTGTTAAGTGACTGTGTTCTGGGGATCAGAGAAGTTGGGGTGAAGTTACCAGGGCCGGTCATAAAGATGGAAAACTTCCTAACATAACTAAGTGGATACGATATACACACTAAAGCTGAAACATCTGTATTTAGCATCAAGTCTACAATATTGTTAGTTTACCTATGATTCATTTTTAATGTTGTTTTATTGTACATCATTATTTCTTTTTTATATGGCATGAAAAGCACTATACAAAGTAAATGTATTATTTATTATGGTCTGACATGTCTGCAGAAATGTTGCAATTTTGGTAATGTGTTTTGTTTGGTAAATTGTTTTGTAAATATTAATTCACATTTGTGGTACCACTAAATAAACAATGAATTATTTAAATCAATATTGTTATAATTTTTATTAAAATATTGCTTTATAATGGAGAGAGGGTGGACAAGTAGTTAAAAAAATGAACCCCAAAAGGTTCTTTGGAGAACTTATAGGGGTTCCCCTACAGTTTCAATTTGAAGAACCCCTAAAGGATACTCCAGGAACCTTTACTTTTTAGAGTGTATGTTGATAAAAGTCACCTTGTCCGAGAGACATTTACATAGTTACACACAGACCAATTTGGGATAACTATTTTAGGGTGAAACAGACAGACCTGATATCGCCCATAATTCGACGTCCTTAGACGTCACGGTGTTGTGTGGGTATGACCAAAGTTATTCTATTTATCTACACTTTGAAGTACATTTTTACACTATAATTAATGTTAATGATGGCACATCGCCCGTTTTCAAAGGGAGTCGTTGGTTTTTAGGGGCAGTCGCTTTTGAGCTTTTTATCTGAAAGTATTTTCTCAACTGCGATACCAACTCCAGTCAGCAGATGGCGATGTGCGTCTTTCAGGTGATTCTGCCACTGTGAAGTATAATCTAGTGGACGGTTCTTCAGCATCAACAGCAGGTCAGCCACCATGGTTTACTCTAACTTTATGGAAAAAGGTTTATTCAATAAATCCAGCAACTCCTCTCATACTGGGAAGAACCCCCCCAGGTATTAAGGGCAGTTTATTGCAAATGTAGTACCTGGACGGAGAAAATCCAATTAGCGTTTTATAGTTTCATCGTTAAGGTATCTTAACCTAAAGTGGACACACTCCCATCAGTTTCTGAGACAACTGCCCAGACTTTGTAGACTGTTTAATAATGCTTAAACCTCATCTTTATCAAATTATCCATTAAAGATACCAACTCAAAACCTACGTTTGTCTACATATGGGTTGTTTAAATTGTATCTAATTATATTCCCAGTATTACTTCATCAAATCTCTACTAATCGATTATTCACACATACAATTTATCATATTTTTATATATTCACAGAATCCATAGAAAACGTAAGAAATTCTCAGGTAGTCACGACAACCATTCCATTTGCTTTTTCAAGGACTCTCCACAGCTACGAAGCAGCTCTCCAAACATACTCCCAGCAGAACAAAAGATAAACTTTTGTTTCCCGGACAATGACCATGGGATCCTCAACGGTTCTCTAACCTCCCAGAGACCACGGCAAAATCAAGCCTCCCAGGAACTATAGACCTTCTGCTGCTTTCTAAAATATCATCCCGCTTATTATCCACATTTCAATCATCTGATTAAGCATATTTCTATATGTTACTATCCAGACGACAGATTAAGAGTCATTTCCACAGTCACACAACTCTCATATCACAGTCACAACTCTCATATCACAGTCACACAACTCTCATATCACAGTCACACAATGCTATTCCCAAACATACCTAATCAATTAGTTGTTTTTCAACAATATTTTAACCTGCAGGAATATTTTCACATTTCTATCTCATGGTTAGTTCCTAGGATAATGAAAGTCATACATTTACATCTTTCAATACTTCTAAAATGGGGTCCAGGTTTAAAATAATTACAGGTTTAAAACAATTTTAGGTGCACCGTACTATCTTACACTATATCAGTGTAAGATAGTACGGTTCTGACTCAGCCTCAGAGCCTCCTGACTGGGCCCTGTTTATACCTCCACACAGGAATACACACTCAGAGCCTACGACACTTTTCTAAAAACTCCAGTTTGCGTCTTTCGCTCACATCTTTCTTTTTTTAAACTACGTTCGAGATGTGGTACCCACTCGGCTCGCTGCCTCTCAGATCAAAGGTGGGTCCATTTGCTCCGTTCCCGCAGTGTGGTCTCCCTGAGATCCCAAGTTAGAGGGATCCCTCGTGCACCATTTACCCAGGTCACCAGGAGCGGTCACCAAGTGAAGATTCACATCCCCATCGCCAAATGTGGTTATTTTCTTTAATATCAAATGCGGAGAGACAAACTTATCACACAAGTTAGAGTTATTCTTAAAATCTTTATTCACTTATACGGGAGCAGGTCAATACAACGCACACATAGAAAGTGAATCAATTGAGTGCTCTATGATAATGGTGGCTGGTCGACGAATTACCCCCAGATGATTCGTTGAGAGATGAATCACCCCCAGATGATTCGTTGAGAGCCACGATACAAAAGTACAAAGGTCTTTTACAGCCAAGATACACCCCTTTCAACCTACATGACGAACAATAGATGTATAGAACGGGTCACAAGGTTAAGATTTGTATGAAAGATACTTATAATTCTCAGCAGACAGTATCTGCTGTAAAAACAGTACTCTTTATGTAGAGACCAGGGTCTGGCCCTGAGGTCATCTCTCCCTGGTACCATATAGAACAGAAACATTAACTCATGCTCCGGTCTCTTTAGGTTTTATCACCCAAAATACATTGTAAATCTCCTGTCAGTGTTTTCTCCCAGAGGCCCATCCTCAGTAGAACACACAGACACAATAGTTATAAGAACCCTCTATTCTGTTGCACAAAACCATTTGATGCAATAAAAGTATTATAACATAATCTTGCAGTTTTGCTCTGTGTCCACTGAAAGTTGACTAGTAACAACAACTGGAACCTAAAAGACACCCACCATGAGACCCACTAAATCTGCCCAAGAAAAGACAAACAAAAGAAAAACCCACACCAAACTTAAAGACAGGAAGCAAACCAAAAAGGTGGAGCAACTAAAGGTGTTGACTCTCCACATGTATCAAGACAACTGGAGCACTGGGCCAGACACTCTTAAATAGAACCTGGACCAGCTCAGGTGAAACACCTTCCCACTAACGAGATGGACAAGCCAGCACAGGTGTAACACATACTGACTAACGAGCTAGACGTGCTAAAGTCCAACCTCAAAACAAAATGGAAAAACCAAAGACTAACACCTTAAAAGTTTGCTTACCACCAACAGAAAACAACTTCCATTTCACATTATAATCAACTACAATGCTTCCCCTTCTACAATATAAACATGGTGTCTACTGGCTGTCAACAATTAAAAACAAGAAAAAAAAACTTGTCTTCCTAAAACTCACTAGCTTCTAGAACTCTCGTCTTCCTAAAACTCACTAGCTTCTAGAACTCTGCTTGGAACGAAAAATATGGAAAAAAGTAAGAGATAAAACTCATCTCCAATATGGAAAACCAGTCAAAATAAATTGTAATCAATGGCAACGCACTGGCTAACGCAAAACTTTTTAACTGCCCACAATCAGCAACCAAGTTGTCCTTACCACGGACATGTCTGATTTCGAGCTTCTCTCTCTTCTCAGGGTTCACTAGATAGGCATGTTGTTGGATCGGGGCCCAGTCTCCAATGTCATGCTCTAGTACATTTGGGTTGGCACATCTGAGAATGAACCCTGATATTCTAAAAGCAGCGTAACAATGTCAATATAATTGTACCCAAAGATTGTCAGTTGGTTGCATGAATAATTTTGATTACTAAATCTTACATGAATATTAAACAATAATATACAATCGTTTTATTTTCTCTCCTTTTTCTTTCTATAGAATCCTAAAAATCACTAGCTTCTAGAACACTCGTCCCCTTGGAACGAACCCAAATAAAACTCAGCTCCATTACGGAAAAACATGCAGTCAAAATAAATTGTGATCCATGGCAACGCACTGGCTAAATGCAAAACACAAATCTTTTTGACTGCCAACCCCAGAGACAATCAGCAACCAAGTTGTCCTTACCACAGACATGTCTGATTTCAAGAGGAAACTCCTGTAATATCCATAGTAACTTTTCACCTCACTGCAGAGCTTCTCTCTCTTTTCAGGGTTCACTAGATAGGCATGTTGTTGGATCGGGGCCCAGTCCCCAATGTCATGCTCTAGTACATTTGGGTTGGCACATCTGAGAATGAACCCTGATATTCTAATAGCAGGGCAACAATGTCAATATAATTGTACCAAAAATTGTCAGTTGGTTGCATAAATAAATATTTGGTTGCATAGTCCTTTTTTCAAAGTATTTTCAATTACATTTTTCTAGGTGGGATAGCCTAATGTCAAAACACAGTTTTAACATGTACAAATCAATAACCAATATGCAGAAACAGTTTGTGATAAATTGAAAACCTAAACATAACATGTGCTATATATACACAAACATCTGCCAC
Organism: Salmo trutta; assembly: GCF_901001165.1. NCBI lineage: Eukaryota > Metazoa > Chordata > Actinopteri > Salmoniformes > Salmonidae > Salmo > Salmo trutta. Next base: position 5,498,791 of record NC_042971.1, on the reverse strand, counting down.
AATAATCATATTACTTGTTTTTTTTAAACAAGCACCTTATAAACTGCACAAGCTCCAAAAACGCTGTTGTTTTGACAAGTAGCAATAAATCACTGATATCGATTAGGGGTGAAATCAGGTTGTACGGGATGTTGAAACTAAAACAACTAAAAAAACACATGGAAATGGGAGATATATTTTACCTCACTGGTTAGAGGACAACCTGCCGAAGACAGTCAGCTACATTTTGGAGTGATACATTTAAATTTAGGGGTCGCTAAACAAAGGAACACAACACTTATTTGTCATAACTCATCGCTAAAATCATTTGTGTGACAGAAGGGAGATGAGGTTGCACGTCCTGTTAAAACTAACAGCTCAAAAACACACGGAATCTGGGAATAATGTGTACATCACTGGTTAGAAGACAATTTGTAGAAAACAGCAAGATACATTTTGAAGTGTTGCATTTTGATTCAAATGGGTCACCAACGTGGTAAGTGTAACACAACTCTTTTTTTGTAAGTCACTTTTTGTTAAATCACATAAATAGTAACTCTTTCATTTCAGAGCCTGGATTTTCCCCCTGAGGCTAATATCCATATCATGTTGAAATCAATAGAACAGGGGACAAACGTTTAGGGTTCTACATTGTGACATCATTAAAATACTCCTACTACAATGTTAAAACATTCTACATTGTGAAATTAATTTATTGATATCATGAGACAACTCCATGTATTTTCTGATGTTTAATCAGATGTCTTTTATCGGAGTCTCTCTTCCCACATTGATCACAGCTATAAGATTTCTCTTCTGTGTGTATTCTCTGGTGTACAGTCAGAATGCTTGATGTAGTAAAACTCTTCCCACATTGATCACAGCTAAAAGATTTCTCTCCTGTGTGTGTTCTATGGTGTATCTTCAGATGGCTAGAACAAAAAAAACTCTTCCCACATTGAGTACAGCTATATGATTTCTCTCGTATCTCTCCTGTGTGTGTTCTATGGTGTATCTTCAGACTGCTAGAACAAAAAAAACTCTTCCCACATTGAGTACAGCTATATGATTACTCTCGTATCTCTCCTGTGTGTGTTCTATGGTGTACCTTCAGATGGCTAGAACGAAAAAAACTCTTCCCACATTGAGTACAGCTATATGGTTTCTCTCGTTTCTCTCCTGTGTGTGTTCTCTGATGTGATATCAGGCTTCTTGACTGGGTAAAACTCTTTCCACATTGAGTACAGCTAAAAGGTTTCTCTCCTGTGTGTGTTTTCTGGTGTCTCTTCAGACAGCTAGAACGAAAAAAACTCTTCCCACATTGAGTACAGCTATATGGTTTCTCTCGTTTCTCTCCTGTGTGTGTTCTCTGATGTGATATCAGGCTTCTTGACTGGGTAAAACTCTTCCCACATTGATTACAGCTAAAAGGTTTCTCTCCTGTGTGTGTTTTCTGGTGTTTCTTCAGACAGCTAGAATGAAAAAAACTCTTCACACATTGAGTACAGCTAAAAGATTTCTCTCCTGTGTGTGTTCTCTGATGTGCTGTCAGGCTACCTAACAGGGCATAACTCCTTCCACATTGATTACAGCTAAAAGGTTTCTCTCCTGTGTGTGTTCTCTGATGTGATATCAGGCTTCTTGACTTGGTAAAACTCTTCCCACATTGAGAACAGCCAAAAGGTTTCTCTTCAGTGTGAATTCTTTGATGTATTTTAAGTTTTTCTGATGAGGTGAATCTTTTCCCACAGTCAGAGCAGCAGTGAGTTCTCTTCCCTGTGGGTCTCTGCAGGTGTTTCTTGAGGTGTTCTGATCTGGAGAGATTCTTCTCTGCCTCTTCAGCATCATGAGGTTGTTGAGGCTCCCCAGAGGATCCACGATAGTCCCGTCTCTCTCCTGTGTGAACAACAAAGTCATACAGATGGTTAAATGCCCACAACAGCAGAAATCCACTGTTTATTTGAGGTAAAAAGGGATGACCAGAGAGTACCCATGAAGTTGTACAACATTTGACAAGACTATCTTAAGACAGTCAAGACCTAAGCAGTGTGCCAGATGACTTTTGGCCTCCAATATAGGCCCCTTTCTGTGTTTGCTAAAATTGCAGCGATGCACACGCAATTTGGTTGTAGAAACTCATCCATTCTAATGAGGAAACCACTAGTCATGGATGTAGTATATCTGGTAATGAGGAAACCCCTAGTTATGGATGTAGTATATCTGGTAATGAGGAAACCACTAGTTATGGATGTAGTATATCTGGTAATGAGGAAACCACTAGTTATAGATGTAGTATATCTGGTAATGAGGACACCACTAGTTATGGATGTAGTATATCTGGTAATGAGGAAACCACTAGTTATGGATGTACTATATCTGGTAATGAGGAAACCACTAGTTATGGATGTAGTATATCTGGTAATGAGGAAACCGCTAGCTATGGATGTAGTATATCTGGTAATGAGGAAACCATTAGTTATGGATGTAGTATATCTGCTAATGAGGAAACCACTAGTTATGGATGTAGTAAATCTGGTAATGAGGAAACCACTAGTTATGGATGTAGTATATCTGGTAATGAGGAAACCACTAGTTGTGGATGTAGTATATCTGGTAATGAGGAAAGCACTAGTTATGGATGTAGTATATCTGGTAATGAGGAAAGCACTAGTTATGGATGTAGTATATCTGCTAATGAGGAAACCACTAGTTATGGATGTAGTAAATCTGGTAATGAGGAAACCACTAGTTATGGATGTAGTATATCTGGTAATGAGGAAACCACTAGTTGTGGATGTAGTATATCTGGTAATGAGGAAAGCACTAGTTATGGATGTAGTATATCTGGTAATGAGGAAACCGCTAGTTATGGATGTAGGGATTTTTCCCCTAGCTCCACAATGAAATAGGGTGCAGGCCAGGCAGCAGGCTGTTAGCCAGCCTGCCAGCTTAGTGGAGTCTGCCACTAGCACAGTCAGTGTATTCAGCTCAGCTATCCCCGTTGAGACCTTGTCTGTGCCTCGACCTAGGTTGGGTAAAACTAAACATGGCTGTGTTCGCCTTAGCAATCTCACTAGAATAAAGACCTCCTCCATTCCTGCCATTATTGAAAGAGATCGTGATACCTCACATCTCAAAATAGGGCTACTTAATGTTAGATCCCTCACTTCCAAGGCAGTTATAGTCAATGAACTAATCACTGATCATAATCTTGATGTGATTGGCCTGACTGAAACATGGCTTAAGCCTGATTAATTTACTGTGTTAAATGAGGCCTCACCTCCTGGTTACACTAGTGACCATATCCCCCGTGCATCCCGCAAAGGCGGTGGTGTTGCTAACATTTACGATAGCAAATTTCAATTTACAAAAAAAAAAAAAAACATTTTCGTCTTTTGAGCTTCTAGTCATGAAATCTATGCAGCCTACTCAATCACTTTTTATAGCTACTGTTTACAGGCCTCCAGGGCCATATACAGCATTCCTCACTGAGTTCCCTGAGTTCCTATCAGACATTGTAGTCACAGCAGATAATATTCAAATTTTTGGTGACTTTAATATTCACATGGAAAAGTCCACAGACCCACTCCAAAAGGCTTTCGGAGCCATCATCGACTCAGTGGGTTTTGTCCAACATGTCTCTGGACCTACTCACTGCCACAGTCATACTCTGGACCTAGTTTTGTCCCGTGGAATAAATGTTGTGGATCTTAATGTTTTTCCTCATAATCCTGGACTATTTGACCACCATTTTATTATGTTTGCAATCGCAACAAATAATCTGCTCAGATCCCAACCAAGGAGCATCAAAAGCCGTGCTATAAATTCTCAGACAACCCAAAGATTCCTTGATGCCCTTCCAGACTCCCTCTGCCTACCCAAGGACATCAGAGGACAAAAATCAGTTAACCACCTAACTGAGGAACTCAATTTAATTTTGCGCAATACCCGAGATGCAGTTGCACCCCTAAAAAGTAAAAACATTTGTCATAAGAAACTAGCTCCCTGGTATACAGAAAATACATGAGCTCTGAAGCAAGCTTCCAGAAAATTGGAACGGAAATGGCACCAAACCAAACTGGAAGTCTTCCAACTAGCTTGGAAAGACAGTACCGTGCAGTATCGAAGAGCCCTCACTGCTGCTCGATCATCCTATTCTTCCAACTCAATTGAGGAAAATAAGAACAATCCGAAATGTATTTTTGATACTGTCGCAAAGCTAACTAAAAAGCAGCATTCCCCAAGAGAGGACGGCTTTCACTTCAGCAGTAATAAATTCATGAACTTCTTTGAGGAAAAGATTATGATCATTAGAAAGCAAATTACGGACTCCTCTTTAAATCCGCGTATTCCTCCAAAGCTCCATTGTCCTGAGTCTGCACAACTCTGCCAGGACCTAGGATCAAGGGAGACACTAAAGTGTTTTAGAAATATATCTCTTGACACATTGATGAAAATAATCATGGCCTCTAAACCTTCAAGCTGCATACTGGACCCTATTCCAACTAAACTACTGAAAGAGCTGCTTCCTGTGCTTGGCCCTCCTATGTTGAACATAATAAACGGCTCTCTATCCACCGGATGTGTACCAAGCTCACTAAAAGTGGCAGTAATAAAGCCTCTCTTGAAAAAGCCGAATCTTGACCCAGAAATTATAAAAAACTATCGGCCTATATCGAATCTTCCATTCCTCTCAAAAAAATTTGAAAAAGTTGTTGCGCAGCAACTCACTGCCTTCCTGAAGACAAACAATGTATACGAAACGCTTCAGTCTGGTTTTAGACCCCATCATAGCACTGAGACTGCACTTGTGAAGGTGGTAAATGACCTTTTAATGGTGTCAGACCGAGGCTCTGCATCTGTCCTCGTGCTCCTAGATCTTAGTGCTGCTTTTGATACCATCGATCACCACATTCTTTTGGAGAGATTGGAAACCCAAATTGGTATACACGGACAAGTTCTGGCCTGGTTTAGATCTTATCTGTCGGAAAGATATCAGTTTGTCTCTGTGAATGGTTTGTCCTCTGACAAATCAACTGTAAATTTCAGTGTTCCTCAAGGTTCTGTTTTAGGACCACTATTGTTTTCACTATATATTTTACCTCTTGGGGATGTCATTCGAAAACATAATGTTAAATTTCACTGCTATGCGGATGACACACAGCTGTACATTTCAATGAAACATGGTGAAGCTCCAAAATTGCCCTCGTTAGAAGCCTGTGTTTCAGACATAAGGAAGTGGATGGCTGCAAATGTTCTACTTTTAAACTTGGACAAAACAGAGATGCTTGTTCTAGGTCCCAAGAAACAAAGAGATATTCTGTTAAATCTGACAATTAATCTTGACGGTTGTACAGTCGTCTCAAATAAAACTGTGAAGGACCTCGGCATTACTCTGGACCCTGATCTCTCTTTTGAAGAACATATCAAGACTGTTTCAAGGACAGCTTTTTTCCATCTACGTAACATTGCAAAAATTAGAAACTTTCTGTCCAAAAATGATGCAGAAAAATTAATCCATGCTTTTGTTACTTCTAGGTTGGACTACTGCAATGCTCTACTTTCCGGCTACCCGGATAAAGCACTAAATAAACTTCAGTTAGTGCTAAACACGGCTCTTAGAATCCTGACTAGAACCAACATTTTTATCATATTACTCCAATGCTAGCCTCCCTACACTGGCTTCCTGTTAAGGCAAGGGCTGATTTCAAGGTTTTACTGCTAACCTACAAAGCCTTACGTGGACTTGCTCCTACCTATCTTTCCGATTTGGTCCTGCCGTACATACCTACACGTACGCTACGGTCACAAGCCGCAGGCCTCCTAATTGTCCCTAGAATTTCTAAGCAAACAGCTGGAAGCAGGGCTTTCTCCTATAGAGCTCCATTTTTATGGAATGGTCTGCCTACCCATGTGAGAGATGCAGACTCGGTCTCAACCTTTAAGTCTTTAATTAAACTCATCTCTTCAGTGGGTCCTATGATTGAGTGTAGTCTGAAGGTGAACGGAAAGGCTCTGGAGCAACGAACCGCCCTTGCTGTCTCTGCCTGGCCGGTTCCCCTCTCTCCACTGGGATTCTCTGCCTCTAACCCTATTACAGGGGCTGAGTCACTGGCTTATTGATGTTCTTCCATGCCGCCCCTAGGAGGGGTGCGTCACTTGAGTGGGTTGAGTCACTGACGTGGTCTTCCTGTCTGGGTTGACTCCCCCCCTTGGGTTGTGCCGTGGCGGAGATCTTTGTGGGCTATACTCGGCCTTGTCTTAGGATGGTAAGTTGGTGGTTGAGGAACCCTTTAGTGGTGTGGGGGCTGTGCTTTGGCAAAGTGGGTGGGGTTATATCCTTCCTGTTTGGCCCTGTCCGGGGGTATCATTGGATGGGGCCACAGTGTCTCCTGACCCCTCCTGTCTCAGCCTCCAGTATTTATGCTGCAGCAGTTTATGTGTCGGCGGGCTAGGATCAGTCTGTTATATCTGGAGTATTTCTCCTATCTTATCCGGTGTCCTGTGTGAATTTAAGTATGCTCTCTCTAATTCTCTCTATCTCTCGGAGGACCTGAGCCCTAGGACCATGCCTCAGGACTACCTGACATGATGACTCCTTGCTGTCCCCAGTCCACCTGGCCATGCTGCTGCTCCAGTTTCAACTGTTCTGCCTGCGGCTATGGAACCCTGACCTATTCACCGGACGTGCTACCTGTCTCAGACCTGCTGTTTTCAACTCTCTAGAGACAGCAAGAGCGGTAGAGATACTCTCAATGATCGACTATGAAAAGCCAACTGACATTTACTCTTGAGGTGCTGACTTGTTGCACCCTCGACAACTACTGTGATTATTATTATTTGACCATGCTGGTCATTTATGAACATTTGAACATCTTGGCCATGTTCTGTTGTAATCTCCACCCGGCACAGCCAGAAGAGGACTGGCCACCCCTCATAGCCTGGTTCCTCTCTAGGTTTCTTCCTAGGTTTTGGCCTTTCTAGGGAGTTTTTCCTAGCCACCGTGCTTCTACACCTGCATTATTTGCTGTTTGGGGTTTTAGGCTGGGTTTCTGTACAGTACTTTGAGATATCATCTGATGTAAGAAGGGCTATATAAATAAATTTGATTTGATTTAGTATATCTGGTAAATAGGAAACCACTAGTTATGGATGTAGTAAAACTGGTATTGAGGAAACCACTAGTTATGGATGTAGTTGTCACGTCCTAAGCCTTGTAAGATGTCATTTTCTATAGTAGTGTGGGCAGGGCGTGACAGGTTTTTTTGGGGGGCGGTTTTCTATTTCTATGTTTAAGTTCTAGTTTTTCTATTTCTATGTTGTTGTTTTTTGGGTTGATCTCCAATTGGAAGCAGCTGGTCCTCGTTACCTCTAATTGGAGAACATATTTAAGTTGGGGCTTTTTCTAGTGTGTTTGTGGGTAGTTGTTTTCCGTTTTGTATGGGTTACCTGACGGAACTGTTGGTGGTCGTTTTGTTAAAACCTGTTGGGGCTAGGGGGCAGCATTGAGAATTTTGGAAAAAATATGTGCCCATTTTTAACTGCCTCCTACACCAACTCAGAAGCTAGAATATGCATATTATTGTTCAGGTTTGGATAGAAAACACCCTAAAGTTTCTAAAACTGTTTGAATGGTGTCTGTGAGTATAACAGAACTCCTATGGCAGGCAAAAACCTGACAAGGTTTCATGCAGGAAGTGGCCTGTCTGACAAGGAGTCGTGCGTCTTGCATCTGTTTATTGAAGAGTAAGGATCTTAGCTGTAACGTGACAATTCCTAGGGCTCCAATAGGCTCTCAGAACCCGGGAAAAACCTGAACGATGACGAGGCGGCCTCTGGCTGAAACAGATTATCGCCTTTGCCAAGTGGCCGATCAGAGGGTCATTGAATGAGGCGCGTGCACGATTCGCCCCCGTGGAGAAATTTCATTCGGCTGTTTAGGCTCATTGCAGATTCCCGGTCGGAATATTATCGCTTTTCTACGAGATAAATTGCATAAAAATTGGTTTTAAACAGCGGTTGACATGCTTCGAAGTACGGTAATGGAATATTTAGAAATTGTTTGTCACGTAATGCGCAATGCTCGTGGCCGTGATTTGCCTTTGGGATAGTGTCTAGAACGCAAGAACAAAACATCGTTGATGGAACATAACGATGGATTATTTGGGACCAAACCTACATTTGTTATTGAAGTAGAAGTCCTGGGAGTGCATTCTGACGAAGAACAAGAAAGGTAATAACATTTTTCTTATAGGAAATGTGATTTTGGTGAAGGCTAATCTTGCCGGGTGTCTAAATAGCTAGCCCGTGATGGCTGGGCTATGTACTTAGAATATTGCAAAATGTGCTTCATCCGAAAAGCTATTTTAAAATCGGACATATCGAGTGCATAGAGGAGTAATGTATCTATAATTCTTAAAATAATTGTTATGCTTTTTGTGAACGTTTATCGTGAGTAATTTAGTAAAATCACCGGAAGTGTTCGGTGGGAATGCTAGTTCTGAACGTCACATGCTAATGTGAAAAGCTGGTTTTTGATATAAATATGAACTTGATTGAACAGACATGCATGTATTGTATAACATAATGTCCTAGGTGTGTCATCTGATGAAGATCATAAAAGGTTAGTGCTGCATTTAGCTGTGGTTTGGGTTTATGTGACATATGCTAGCTTGAAAAATGGGTGTCTGATTATTTCTGGCTGGGCACTCTCCTGACATAATCTAATGTTTTGCTTTCGTTGTAAAGCCTTTTTGAAATCGGACAGTGTGGTTAGATTAACGAGATTCTTGTCTTTAAATAGCTGTAAAATAGTCATATGTTTGAGAAATTGAAGTAATAGTATTTCAAACGATTCAAAAATCGCGCCACTGGATTGAAGTGGCTGTTACGTAGGTGGGACGAATTCGTCCCACATGCGCCAGAGAGGTTAAGTGTTTCCTTAATAAAGTAAATATGAGCACTCAACACGCTGAGCCTTGGTCCCCTTTAGACGACCCCTGTTACAGTAGTATATCTGCTTGGAGCAAAAATGGTGAGAGAAGATTTTAGTTTTTCACAATATATTCTGAATATTACAGCGCACTATTAGGACAAGATCAGGAGTGGTACTCAAGGAAACTCACATTAAGTTGTGTGTCTATTCACTAATTCACCACCATGGGGGAAAACTCTGGGGAGTTCTCATAGGCTGACAGTAAAAATAGCCTCCATTTACAGGTTGCATATGAGTGTATTTCACATTACTTTGGATTATAAATGTAGGGCTCGTTTGAATCTCCTGCTTAATATGTTTGTGTTATTGTCGCAAATCAACTGCTTTACACTTAAAAAACACTTCAACCAGTAAAATGCTCTATGGCTAGCTTTAACATCAGCCTGACAATGAGGGTTTGTACACTAAGTGTTTAACAAATTGGCCCATAACTTCACCTAACAATAACATAGACCTACTGTAGGACCCATAACTTCACCTAACAATAACATAGACCTACTGTAGGACCCATAGCTTTATCTAACAACAACATAGACCTAGGACTATAAATCATTTAATATTTCAGGTGAAACATGGAAATTAAAATGTCTTTGTCATGACATTTCATAACCTGATCACCAGATAATTTTGTCAATAATTCCACTAGGCTACTCTGTAATGTGTTGTCATTCTAAATGTCCTGAATAAAGGAAAAAATCTCTGTGTGTTGTACAATAGCCTATCCATCAAGGAACAGTTCTCTACACATTATGAGCAAAGTAGGGATGTTGGATCCAACGTGGAGCGTATCTCTGTTCACAAACAGGCTAACGAGACCCTACTGTAAATCAGCCAGACAGTAACACATTATAAACATCGATTTGTTTGGGATGTTGGATCCATCGTGGAGCACAGCATAACTGTCTTTACCAGAGTAATGAATGAAGAAGCACTTTGGTTGTTGTTGCATGTCGTGATGTTTGTCATGTGACTGTCATTCAGAAAACGATTTCCTGGATCAGCTGATGATAGTTGAACATGTGACTGTAACTAAACAGCTACAGTATTAAGTATTATGTGTAATTATTTAAGAACCGCATTAATGACAGTATCCATTTGGGTGTTGTCAATAAAGTTAAGGTGACTCTCGGTTAGAACCATTGGATTTAGTAAACTTAAATGATTTAGGATTTCTGTGCACATGAAAACTGTTTTCCCAGCGTAACATAAGGAGACACTAAATGTTACGTAGGTAGAGAGCATTTCAGAGATCTGAATACAAAAAACTGTCCTAACAGGACAATAACCTAAACCACAAGGCCAAATCTACACTGGAGGAGCTTACCAAGATGACATTGAATGTTCCTGAGTGGCCTAGTTACAGTTTGGACTTAAATAGTCTTGAAAGTCAATGCAAGACTAGAAAATGGCTTTCTAGCAATGATCAACAACCAACTTGACAGAACAGGAAGGATTTTTAAAAGAATAATGAATATTCACATGAAGATCAGTCGCCTATTGGATGACATCACGACTTCCCATCAACCCAACTCCTTGGAGGCCTTACTATGACATCACTCACTCCTTCTAGTTTGCAGTTGTCTAAAAAAACACTATTTTGCTCAAAATATTTATTTGTTTCCCTTTAGTGTGTTTATACTTTACTGTATTTATATATCCCTTTTCAACAGGAAAAGTTTAAAAATCCCTGGAGGACGTCATGAACAATTCACACAGTACAAAAACATATTCAAGTGTAGAATGACCTTTTAAAAATCACACATTAGTTCAACAACTGCAGAGTTTGTGTCCCTGTTTTATAAGATAGTACTCACTGTATTTACTGGTGTTAATCAGATCAATGTCCCTGTTTTATAAGATAGTACTCACTGTATTTACTGGTGTTAATCAGATCAATGTCCCTGTTTTATAAGATAGTACTCACTGTATTTACTGGTGTTAATCAGATCAATGTCCCTGTTTTATTAGATAGTACTCACTGTATTTACTGGTGTTAATCAGATCAATGTCCCTGTTTTATTAGATAGTACTCACTGTATTTACTGGTGTTAATCAGATCAATGTCCCTGTTTTATAAGATAGTACTCACTATATTTACTGGTGTTAATCAGATCAATGTCCCTGTTTTATAAGATAGTACTCACTGTATTTACTGGTGTTAATCAGATCAATGTCCCTGTTTTATTAGATAGTACTCACTGTATTTACTGGTGTTAATCAGTTCTCCAGTCTTCTCTTCTTCGTCCTCCTCTAATGTGACAGTAATCTCCCCCTCTTCAGCCTTAATTCCAAAAACGTCTTCATCTTCTTTCACTTCATCCTCCACTCCAAAAACTGCATCTTCCTCCTCCTCTTTCACTCTGAAGGCGTCTTCCTCGTCTTTCACTGTAACGTCTTTCTCTTCTTCTTTCACTGTAACAGCCTCGCCCTCTACTTCTTGTTTTACTGTAACATCCTCCTCTTCCTTCTCCTCTTTCACGACAATGTTCAGCCCCAGAGCTTCTTTCTCCGTCCAGCAGACCTCCTCGTCTTTAACAGGAGGGGAGTAGTTTAGGGAGCTCATGTTCGGGGATGTTAGCTAGCTAGCTATCATTAGCGACTAGGCTAATGCTAACTTAACCAGCCAGCTACTATAGCTGACTAATACAAAATAACGTAATATTAAATTAAATAGGTTAACAAGTAGATACGACAGAAGTGTGTCTAAAACACAGTAGCTAATATAGACCGAAAGCGTATAAATAGCTTGAATCGTTCAGCTATGTTGGCTAGCAAGCTACCGAGGTGGTTGACGAGCTGTTTATGAAGAACCGTCCACTAGATTATACGTCACGCTGCAGCATCGCCTGAAAGACGCACATCGCCGTCTGCTGACTGGAGGGAAACGCAGTTGAGGATCACATTTTATATTCAGACTAAGATTATTTTACATGGATTTAATTACATAATACTATTATATTGAGACATAGAAAGACAGGAATGTGTTGGTTGATTAGTGAGAATAAAAAATGTTTACTACAGCACATTTAAGGCAGTTTCATTCAGTCAAACAACATATAAATAAGTAGCCAGCTACTGTAGGTCTATACTGCTCCTACATGGTGTAACAATACATCATGTAGATGTATATAATGAACAGACTAGGTCTATACTGCTCCTACATGGTGTAACAATACATCATGTAGATGTATATAATGAACAGACTAGGTCTATACTGCTCCTACATGGTGTAACAATACATCATGTAGATGTATATAATGAACAGACTAGGTCTATACTGCCCCTACATGGTGTAACAATACATCATGTAGATGTATATAATGAACAGACTATGTCTATACTGCTCCTACATGGTGTAACAATACATCATGTAGATGTATATAATGAACAGACTAGGTCTATACTGCTCCTACATGGTGTAACAATACATCATGTAGATGTAATAATACTTTTAATAATACTGATGGGAACAGTCATGATGTAGTGAATGTTTTAATAATACTGATGGGAACAGCCATTATGTAGTGAATGTTTTAATATGGGAACAGTCATGATGTAGTGAATGTTTTAATATGGGAACAGTCATGATGTAGTGAATGTTTTAATATGGGAACAGTCATGATGTAGTGAATGTTTTAATAATACTGATGGGAACAGTCATGATGTAGTGAATGTTTTAATATGGGAACAGTCATTATGTAGTGAATGTTTTAATAATACTGATGGGAACAGTCATGATGTAGTGAATGTTTTAATATGGGAACAGTCATGATGTAGTGAATGTTTTAATAATACTGATGGGAACAGTCATGATGTAGTGAATGTTTTAATAATACTGATGGGAACAGTCATGATGTAGTGAGTGTTTTAATATGGGAACAGTCATGATGTAGTGAATGTTTTAATAATACTGATGGGAACAGTCATGATGTAGTGAATGTTTTAATAATTCTGATGGGAACAGTCATGATGTAGTGAATGTTTTAATATGGTAACAGTCATGATGTAGTGAATGTTTTAATATGGGAACAGTCATGATGTAGTGAATGTTTTAATAATACTGATGGGAACAGCCATGATGTAGTGAATGTTTTAATATGGGAACAGTCATGATGTAGTGAATGTTTTAATAATACTGATGGGAACAGTCATGATGTAGTGAATGTTTTAATAATACTGATGGGAACAGCCATGATGTAGTGAATGTTTTAATATGGGAACAGTCATGATGTAGTGAATGTTTTAATATGGGAACAGTCATGATGTAGTGAATGTTTTAATAATACTGATGGGAACAGACATGATGTAGTGAATGTTTTTAATATGGGAACAGTCATGATGTAGTGAATGCTTTAATAATACTGATGGGAACAGTGATGATGTAGTGAATGTTTTAATAATACTGATGGGAACAGCCATGATGTAATGAATGTTTTAATATGGGAACAGTCATGATGTAGTGAATGTTTTAATATGGGAACAGTCATGATGTAGTGAGTGTTTTAATAATACTGATGGGAACAGTCATGATGTAGTGAATGTTTTAATAATACTGATGGGAACAGCCATGATGTAGTGAATGTTTTAATATGGGAACAGTCATGATGTAGTGAATGTTTTAATATGGGAACAGTCATGATGTAGTGAATGTTTTAATATGGGAACAGTCATGATGTATTGAATGTTTTAATATGGGAACAGTCATGATGTAGTGAATGTTTTAATAATACTGATGGGAACAGCCATGATGTAGTGAATGTTTTTAATATGGGAACAGTCATGATGTAGTGAATGTTTTAATAATACTGATGGGAACAGCCATGATGTAGTGAATGTTTTAATATGGGAACAGTCATGATGTAGTGAATGTTTTAATATGGGAACAGTCATGATGTAGTGAGTGTTTTAATAATACTGATGGGAACAGTCATGATGTAGTGAATGTTTTAATATGGGAACAGTCATGATGTAGTGAATGTTTTAATATGGGAACAGTCATGATGTAGTGAATGTTTTAATATGGGAACAGTCATGATGTAGTGAATGTTTTAATAATACTGATGGGAACAGTCATGATGTAGTGAATGTTTTAATAATACTGATGGGAACAGTCAGGATGTAGTGAATGTTTTAATAATACTGATGGGAACAGTCATGATGTAGTGAATGTTTTAATATGGGAACAGTCATGATGTAGTGAATGTTTTAATATGGGAACAGTCATGATGTAGTGAATGTTTTAATAATACTGATGGGAACAGCCAGGATGTAGTGAATGTTTTAATAATACTGATGGGAACAGTCATGATGTAGTGAATGTTGTAGTATGGGAACAGTCATGATGTAGTGAATGATTTAATATGGGAACAGTCAGGCTGTAGTGAATGTTTTAATATGGGAACAGTCAGGATGTAGTGAATGTTTTAATAATACTGATGGGAACAGTCATGATGCAGTGAATGTTTTAATTATACTGATGGGAACAGTCATGATGTAGTGAGTGTTTTAATAATACTGATGGGAACAGTCATGATGTAGTGAATGTTTTAATATGGGAACAGTCATGATGTAGTGAATGTTTTAATATGGGAACAGTCATGATGTAGTGAATGTTTTAATAATACTGATGGGAACAGTCATGATGTAGTGAATGTTTTAATATGGGAACAGTCATTATGTAGTGAATATTTTAATATGGGAACAGCCATGATGTAGTGAATGTTTTAATATGGGAACAGTCATGATGTAGTGAATGTTTTAATAATACTGATGGGATCAGTCATGATGTAGTGAATGTTTTAATATGGGAACAGTCATGATGTAGTGAATGTTTTAATAATTCTGATGGGAACAGTCATGATGTAGTGAATGTTTTAATATGGGAACAGCCATGATGTAGTGAATGTTTTAATATGGGAACAGCCATGATGTAGTGAATGTTTTAATAATACTGATGGGAACAGTCATGATGTAGTGAATGTTTTAATAATACTGATGGGAACAGTCATGATGTAGTGAATGTTTTAATATGGGAACAGTCATTATGTAGTGAATATTTTAATATGGGAACAGCCATGATGTAGTGAATGTTTTAATATGGGAACAGTCATGATGTAGTGAATGTTTTAATAATACTGATGGGATCAGTCATGATGTAGTGAATGTTTTAATATGGGAACAGTCATGATGTAGTGAATGTTTTAATAATTCTGATGGGAACAGTCATGATGTAGTGAATGTTTTAATATGGGAACAGTCATGATGTAGTGAATGTTTTAATAATTCTGATGGGAACAGTCATGATGTAGTGAATGTTTTAATATGGGAACAGCCATGATGTAGTGAATGTTTTAATATGGGAACAGCCATGATGTAGTGAATGTTTTAATAATACTGATGGGAACAGTCATGATGTAGTGAATGTTTTAATAATACTGATGGGAACAGTCATGATGTAGTGAATGTTTTAATAATACTGATGGGAACAGTCATGATGTAGTGAATGTTTTAATATGGGAACAGTCATTATGTAGTGAATATTTTAATATGGGAACAGCCATGATGTAGTGAATGTTTTAATAATACTGATGGGATCAGTCATGATGTAGTGAATGTTTTAATAATACTGATGGTAACAGCCATGATGTAGTGAATGGTTTAATATGGGAACAGTCATGATGTAGTGAATGTTTTAATAATACTGATGGGAACAGTCATGATGTAGTCAATGTTTTAATAATACTGATGGGAACAGTCATGATGCAGTGAATGTTTTAATTATACTGATGGGAACAGTCATGATGTAGTGAATGTTGTAGTATGGGAACAGTCATGATGTAGTGAATGATTTAATATGGGAACAGTCAGGCTGTAGTGAATGTTTTAATATGGGAACAGTCATGATGTAGTGAATGTTTTAATAATACTGATGGGATCAGTCATGATGTAGTGAATGTTTTAATATGGGAACAGCCATGATGTAGTGAATGTTTTAATAATACTGATGGGAACAGCCAGGATGTAGTGAATGTTTTAATAATACTGATGGGAACAGTCATGATGTAGTGAATGTTTTAATAATACTGATGGGAACAGCCATGATGTAGTGAATGTTTTAATAATACTGATGGGAACAGTCATGATGTAGTGAATGTTTTAATATGGGAACAGTCATGATGTAGTGAATGTTTTAATATGGGAACAGTCATGATGTAGTGAATGTTTTAATATGGGAACAGTCATGATGTAGTGAATGTTTTAATAATACTGATGGGAACAGTCATGATGTATTGAGTGTTTTAATATGGGAACAGTCAGGATGTAGTGAATGTTTTAATATGGGAACAGTCAGGATGTAGTGAATGTTTCATGTCAACAACGTAATCACATTTTCATATTAATTTAGCTTGATAAATACTAATTATCTAAATGAAACAAAACGACTAAATTCAAGAGGTTTCAAGTTTAGACTCAAGAAATGCTCATACCATACAATGCCTTCGGAAAGTATTCAGACCCCTTGACTTTTTACACATTTTGTTACGTTATTCTAAAATTTATTAAAATAGTTTTTTTCCTCTTCAATCTACACACAATACCCCATAATGAAAAAGCAAAAACTGGCTTTTAGAATTTTTTGCAAATGTATAAAAAAAAAAAATGGAAATACGACATTTACATAAGTATTCAGACCCTTTACTCATTACTTTGTTTAAGCACATTTGGCAGAAATTACACCCTCCAGTCTTCTTGGGTATGACACAACAAGCTTGGCACACCTGTATTTGGGGAGTTTCTCCCATTCTTCTCTGCAGATCCTCTCAAGCTCTGTCAGGTTGGATGGGGAGCTTTGCTGCACAGCTATTTTAAGGTCTCTCCAGAGATGTTCGATCAGGTTTCAGTCCAGGCTGTGGCTAGGCCACTCAAGGACATTGAGACTTGTCCCGAAGCCACTCCTGCGTTGTTTTGGCTCTGCGTTTAGGATCATTGTCCTGTTGAAGGGGAACCTTCGCCCCAGTCTGAGGTCCTGAGCACTCTGGAGCAGGTTATCATCAATGATCTCTCTGTACTTTGCTCCGTTCATCTTTCCCTCAATCTTGACAAGTCTCCAAGTCCCTGCCTCTGAAAAACATCCCCACAGCATGATGCTGCCACCACCATGCTTCACCGTAGGGATGGTGCCTGGTTTCCTCTAGACGTTACGCTTGGCATTCAGGCCAAAGAGTTTAACCTTGGTTCCATCAGACCATGGAATCTTGTTTCTCATGGTCAGAGTCCTTTAGGTGCCTTTTGGCAAACTCCAAGCGGGCTGTCATGTGCCTTTTACTAAGGAGTGGCTTCCGTCTGGCCACTCTACCATAAAGGCCTGATTGGTTTGCCCTTCTGGAAGGTTCTCCTATCTACACAGAGGAACTCAGGGAGGTGACTTCTTGGTCACCTCCCTGACCAAGGCCCTTCTCCCCCGATTGCTCAGTTTGGCCAGACAACCAGCTCTAGGAAGAGTCTTGGTGGATCCAAACTTCTTCCATTTAAGAATGATGGAGGCCACCGTGTTCTTGGGGACCATCAATGCTGCAGAAATGTTTTGGTACCCTTCCCCAGATCCTGTCTTGGAAACCTACGGATAATTCCTTTGACTTCATGGCTTGGTTTTTGCTCGGACATGCACTGTCAACTGTGGGACCTTATATAGACAGGGGTGTGCCTTTCCAAATCATGTCCAATCAATTGAATTTAAAACAAGTGGACTCCAAATCAAGTTGTAGAAACATCTCAAGGACGATCAATGGAAACAGGATTCAACTGAGCTCAATTTCAAGTCTCATAGTAAAGGGTCTGAATACTTATGTAAATAAGGTTTCTGTTTTTAGTTTTTAATACATTTGCAAAAGTATCTAAAAACCTGTTATTGCCTTGTCATTATGGGGCATTGTGATGTCATTATGGGGCATTGTGATGTCATTATGGGGTATTGTGATGTCATTATGGGGTATTGTGTGTAGATTGAGGAGTTAAAAAAAACTACTTAATCCATTTTAGAATAAGGCTGTAACGTAACAACATGTGGAAAAGGGAATTTGAATACTTTCTGAATGCACTGTGTATACACACACACATATACAACAGTACTGACTCTGGAGCAGCATGTGTACAAGCTGTGTCTGTTTGGATTCTGGAGTCGCAAGGGCAACAGGCCTGCCTGCTCTGCTTGGAGATTAGGAGGGATGAGCAGACAGGCCGAGTACAGACATTTAAAAAAAAACACAACAAGATCAAGATAACTAATTCAAAGTGCTTTGACCTTTTCAAACAGGGCAGAAAGTTAACACTATATGATGCCCCGTCTCCTTACCAATTCAGCCACCTACTGAGATAACTAGCAAGTTAAACTTGGCATTCATGCAGAATTATGAGTTTTTCATGCAGGATAAATATGTAAAACTCGTCAGAAAAATCTGTCTGCGTTTTGTACCTGTAGAGCTAAGATGCTTGTTATTGTGATTTCTGCTTCAGACTTTGTGGAGCTACTTGGTGCTGTTCTCCTGTAGACTACTTTTATCAGCTAAAATGACAGATTCACTTTAAAACAAAACATTAGGAACGGTAGCTGGCTACATTCTTTCTATTATAAAACGTTTAGAAATATGATGATGGCCATGCATCGTTTAAAAAAAAGACCTTGATTTTCATTGTAAACTCATTTACTTGTGTGGCTGCCAGCCAAATAGCGTTGAATTTCTGTTTGTCATCTGATGAAAATTAAGCTATTTTCTGGACAAATGTGTTGCACTAATGTATTTTCTGTGAAGGTAAAGCTTTAGTGACATTTAAGTGATCAGGCTATTGAACCAAAAAAACACTGATGACTTTCATTATATAACGTGACCCCCGTCAATACACATCTGATCTCAGCTGCTCTCGCTTTCTGTTGTTATTTACAAACAAGCACATGACTGGTTCAACTGTTCTGGGGAACTACGGTTAGCTTCATAATGTAAAATAATGTGACAGGTGAAATGAAGATCGCCATCTTCTTTATCTCCTAATGTATTGCACAAGTTGACTACAGGTATTTACTGAAGTGGCTACAAATATTATAATGTATTGAAAAACCATCCCGTGGTGGCTATTTCCAAATACCCCGGTATACAGTCTTTATTGTATACCGCTAGGGCTTCTCTCCAGAGTGTATTCTCTTATGTTTGTTCAGGCTCCCAAACTGGGAAAAACTCTTTCCACACTGGGAGCAGTAATAGTAAGTCCTCTCCTGTCTTGTGTGTATTCTCACATGCCCTTTGAGGGTCTGTGAATGGGTAAAACTCTTTCCACACTGGGAACATTGGAAAGGTTTTTCTCCTGTGTGAGTCCTCTCATGTTCTTTTAGGTGCCCTAACCTGGTAAAACGCTTTCCACAGTGGGAGCAGTGGTAAGGCTTCTCTCCCGTATGTATTCTTTCATGTATTTCAAGGAACCTAAATGAGAAAAACCGGTTCCACACTCGGCGCAATGGTAAGGCTTCGCTCCAGAGTGTATTCTCTTATGTATGCTCAGGTTTCCTAACTGGGTAAAACTCCTTCCACGTTGGGAGCAGTGGTAAGGCTTCTCTCCTGTATGTCTTCTTTTGTGTATCTTCAGGGACGCTAAACGAGAGAAAGCCTTTCCACACTGAGAGCATTGGTAAGGGGTCTCTCCAGTGTGTGTTCTCGCATGCTGTTTTAGGTCCTTTAACCAACTAAAACGCTTTCCACACTGAGAGCAGTAGTAGTAAGTCCTCTCCTGTGTGTTTCCTCTCATGCTCTTTTAGGTTCCCTAACTTGATATAACGCTTTACACAGTGGGAGCAGTGGAAAGGCTTCTCTCCTGTATGTATTCTTTCGTGTATTTTCAGGAACCTTAAATGGGCAAAACCCTCACCACACTTGGTGCATTGGTGAGGCTTCGCTCCAGAGTGTATTCTCTTATGTATGTTCAGGGTTCCTAACTGGGTAAAACTCTTTCCACATTGGGAGCAGTAGTAAGGCTTCTCTCCTGTATGTATTCTTTTATGTCTTTTCAGGGATGCTAAACGGGAAAAAACTTTTCCACACTGGGAGCAGTGGTGTCGTCTTGCTGTTTTGGACGCCTCTGCCTCTGGTTCCTCTGAGTTTGGTCTCTCTCCTGCCAAAGACAAAGAGGGTATTTAGTTTAACAGAGAGATCAAAACTGATAACACTGTCTTCCTGTTAGGTTTTAAATCACAATCAGATCCTCAACCTGAGACAAATTTTCATTTTAAAAATAAACTTGGTTTAGTAAAGATGCGCATGAACATCAAAACTGTGATTACATGTAGAAGCCAGACAACATAGTTTAAACGAAGCCTTTAAAACTGATAGATGAATCTTTCTCCAAGCAACCGGGGGAGAGTGAGAGGTCTGTTACATACAACAGTGAACCAATCTGTGAGTAAAGCGACGCTGAGACTCGAACCCAACAAGCCATGGATTCCCTCAGAGGAAAAGACAAAGAACAACTTGGAGATGCAAATGAGAGCAACAAACAGCTAAAGAATATCCAGGAAAGCATTGCTAAAATACTCTCAATGCTACAACACCAAAATAAACAAACTGTAGCAATCTGTTGTTAAAAGGGTGGATTTGTTAGAAAGGAAAGTGGAATCTGTCAGATGTGCAGGGCGGGTGCGTGGACAAACAAGACAACAAAATTGGCATCACAATACCCCATAACGACATCACAATACCCCATAATGACATCACAATACCCCATCTGGAAACAAAGGTGCAAACTTTAGAAGATGAGCTGGATCAGCTAGAAAACAGATTGAGACAAAACATGAGAAAATTGTCCCTACCGGAAAATGAGGTAAAAAAAAGAGACCTTTCCAGTTCCATTATCAAGCTGATATTGGAGGAGCTTGGCGTGGCTGTATCACCGGAGGATCTGGAGCAATGTAGATAACAATAGTCAAAGATGCCCAATGCCACTGAACCGGCGTTAAGCAGAAAAACGCTAAATACCCTTGGTAATACCCTTAAGATGTGGAATTATCAGAACAAAGTCAACATTCTGAGAGCGGGGGGGGGGGGAGATCAAGGTCCAGTCCATGTGATTCGTCCAGGACCTGTCTTCTAGGCTGAAGAAAAAAAGAAATCATTCCGATCAGACAGTCACTTGAGGAAAAGGGAAACAAATCTCAACTCCGATTCCCGGCAGTACTGTTGGTATAGATATTTTTTCTTGCTGATAGTGGTTTCAGAGTTGTTGAGTCTAAGAAGGCATAGGATCCATTCAACTGTTGTTTTATTCTTATTTATATAAAAGTTCATAGAAGCTTTTGAAATTGTAATTAAATCACATTGTTGTTTCTAATTACTGCTTTTCTATCTTTTAAAATCATAACTGGTTTAGCATGTATTCCTTTTCTGAGAGCTGCGAGACATTTTCCAGGTTTATTTTCTTTACTTATCATAATATATGGCATTTAACAGACACTTATATCCAAAGCAACTTACAATCATTATCTGATGAAATTGCTTTAGAAATGGGCACAAGACAGGGATGTCCCATTTACATACATTTACATTTAAGTCATTTAGCAGACGCTCTTATCCAGAGCGACTTACAAATTGGTGCATTCACCTTATGATATCCAGTGGAACAACCACTTTACAATAGTGCATCTAAATCTTTTAGGGGGGGGGGTTAGAAGGATTACTTTATCCTATCCCAGGTATTCCTTAAAGAGGTGGGGTTTCAGGTGTCTCCGGAAGGTGGTGATTGACTCCGCTGTCCTGGCGTCGTGAGGGAGCTTGTTCCACCATTGGGGTGCCAGAGCAGCGAACAGTTTTGACTGGGCTGAGCGGGAACTGTGCTTCCTCAGAGGTAGGGAGGCGAGCAGGCCAGAGGTGGATGAACGCAGTGCCCTTGTTTGGGTGTAGGGCCTGATCAGAGCCTGAAGGTACGGCGGTGCCGTTCCCCTCACAGCTCCGTAGGCAAGCACCATGGACTTGTAGCGGATGCGAGCTTCAACTGGAAGCCAGTGGAGAGAGCGGAGTGACGTGAGAGAACTTGGGAAGGTTGAACACCAGACGGGCTGCGGCGTTCTGGATGAGTTGTAGGGGTTTAATGGCACAGGCAGGGAGCCCAGCCAACAGCGAGTTGCAGTAATCCAGACGGGAGATGACAAGTGCCTGGACTAGGACCTGCGCCGCTTCCTGTGTGAGGCAGGGTCGTACTCTGCGAATGTTGTAGAGCATGAACCTACAGGATCGGGTCACCGCCTTGATGTTAGTGGAGAACGACAGGGTGTTGTCCAGGGTCACGCCAAGGTTCTTAGCACTCTGGGAGGAGGACACAAGGGAGTTGTCAACCGTGATGGTGAGATCATGGAACGGGCAGTCCTTCCCCGGGAGGAAGAGCAGCTCCGTCTTGCCGAGGTTCAGCTTGAGGTGGTGATCCGTCATCCACACTGATATGTCTGCCAGACATGCAGAGATGCGATTCGCCACCTGGTTATCAGAAGGGGGAAAGGAGAAGATTAATTGTGTGTCGTCTGCATAGCAATGATAGGAGAGACCATGTGAGGATATGACAGAGCCAAGTGACTTGGTGTATAGTGAAAATAGGAGAGGGCCTAGAACAGAGCCCTGGGGGACACCAGTGGTGAGAGCACGTGGTGCGGAGACAGATTCTCGCCACGCCACCTGGTAGGAGCGACCTGTCAGGTAGGACGCAATCCAAGCGTGGGCCGCGCCGGAGATGCCCAGCTCGGAGAGGGTGGAGAGGAGGATCTGATGGTTCACAGTATCAAAAGGCAGCAGATAGGTCTAGGAGGATGAGAGCAGAGGAGAGAGAGTTAGCTTTAGCAGTGCGGAGAGCCTCCGTGACACAGAGAAGAGCAGTCTCAGTTGAATGCCCAGTCTTGAAACCTGACTGATTAGGATCAAGAAGGTAATTCTGAGAGAGATAGCAGGAGAGCTGGCCAAGGACGGCACGTTCAAGAGTTTTGGAGAGAAAAGAAAGAAGGGATACTGGTCTGTAGTTGTTGATATCGGAGGGATCGAGTGTAGGTTTTTTCAGAAGGGGTGCAACTCTCGCTCTCTTGAAGACGGAAGGGACGTAGCCAGCGGTCAAGGATGAGTTGATGAGCGAGGTGAGAAGGTCTCCGGAAATGGTCTGGAGAAGAGAGGAGGGGATAGGGTCAAGTGGGCAGGTTGTTGGGCGGCCGGCCGTCACAAGACGCGAGATTTCATCTGGAGAGAGAGGGGAGAAAGAGGTCAAAGCACAGGGTAGGGCAGTGTGAGCAGGACCAGCGGTGTCGTTTGACTTAGCAAACGAGGATCGGATGTCATCAACCTTCTTTTCAAAATGGTTGATGAAGTCATCCGCAGAGAGGGAGGAGGGGGGGAGGGGGAGGAGGATTCAGGAGGGAGGAGAAGGTAGCAAAGAGCTTCCTAGGGTTAGAGGCAGATGATTGGAATTTAGAGTGGTAGAAAGTGGCATTAGCAGCAGAGACAGAAGAGGAAAATGTAGAGAGGAGGGAGTGAAAGGATGCCAGGTCCGCAGGGAGGCGAGTTTTCCTCCATTTCCGCTCGGCTGCCCGGAGCCCTGTTCTGTGAGCTCGCAGTGAGTCGTCGAGCCACGGAGCAGGAGGGAAGGACCGAGCCGGCCTGGAGGATAGGGGACAGAGAAAATCAAAGGATGCAGAAAGGGAGGAGAGGAGGGTTGAGGAGGCAGAATCAGGAGATAGGTTGGAGAAGGTTTGAGCAGAGGGAAGAGATGATAGGATGGAAGAGGAGAGAGTAGCGGGAGAGAGAGAGCGAAGGTTGGGACGGCGCAATACCATCCGAGTAGGGGCAGAGTGAGAAGTGTTGGATGAGAGCGAGAGGGAAAAGGATACAAGGTAGTGGTCGGAGACTTGGAGGGGAGTTGCAATGAGATTAGTGGAAGAACAGCATCTAGTAAAGATGAGGTCAAGCGTATTGCCTGCCTTGTGAGTAGGGGGGGAAGGTGAGAGGGTGAGGTCAAAAGAGGAGAGGAGTGGAAAGAAGGAGGCAGAGAGGAATGAGTCAAAGGTAGACGTGGGGAGGTTAAAGTCACCCAGAACTGTGAGAGGTGAGCCATCCTCAGGAAAGGAACTTATCAAGGCGTCAAGCTCATTGATGAACTCTCCAAGGGAACCTGGAGGGCGATAAATGATAAGGATGTTAAGCTTGAAAGGGCTGGTAACTGTGACAGCATGGAATTCAAATGAGGAGATAGACAGATGGGTCAGGGGAGAAAGAGAGAATGTCCACTTGGGAGAGATGAGGATTCCAGTGCCACCACCCCGCTGGCTCGATGCTCTAGGGGTATGCGAGAACACGTGGGCAGACGAGGAGAGAGCAGTAGGAGTAGCAGTGTTATCTGTGGTAATCCATATTTCCGTCAGCGCCAGGAAGTCTAGGGACTGGAGGGTAGCATAGGCTGAGATGAACTCTGCCTTGTTGGCCGCAGACCGGCAATTCCAGAGGCTGCCGGAGACCTGGAACTCCACGTGGGTCGTGCGCGCTGGGACCACCAGGTTAGAGTGGCAGCGGCCACGCGGTGTGAAGCGTTTGTATGGCCTGTGCAGAGGGGAGAGAACAGGGATAGACAGACACATTGTTGACAAGCTACAGAAGAGGCTACGCTAATGCAAAGGAGATTGGAATGACAAGTGGACTACACGTCTCGAATGTTCAGAAAGTTAAGCTTACGTTGCGAAAATCTTATTGACTAAAATGACGAAAATAGACAACTATGTAGCTAGCTAGCTAACACTGCACTAGTCAAATCGTTCCGTTGTAATGTATTAGTATCTACAGCGCTGCTAGTCGGTAACGGTTGGCTAGCTAGCAAACCCACTAGCTAGCAGTGGGTGTGATGACTAGGTAAGTTGACTAAGTCTGGAGTCTGGACAAGGCGTCGCGTCGCGGCTGGCTAGCTAACCTCGATAATTACTCTAAACTACACAATTATCTTAGATACAAGGACAGCAAAGACAACTATGTAGCTAGCTAACTAACACTAACACTACACTAATCAAGTCGTTCCGTTGTAATGTAATAGTTTCTACAGTGCTGCTAGTCGGTAGAGGTTGGCTAGCTAGCAGTGTTGACTAGCTAGCAGCTAGCAGTGTTGACTACGTTAGGAGGACGAAAAAATAGCTAGCCTCGATAATTACTCTAATTACTCTAAAGTACACAATTATCTTTGATAGCTAAGAAAAATTGCTCAGATCAAACAAACCAAACCGTTGTAATGTAAAGAAGTGTAATATTACCTGTGGAGCGAAGCGAAGTGCGACTGCTCGCTCCGGAAGTGTCCCCTCTCTCCCTTCCTGTTTGCACATAACAGGTGTCAGTATTTTTAAACATGAATATAAACTAAATATACTGATATACAGTACATGACCAATATTGAAAACTCAATGCCCCCCTGCTAAAAATATTTTCAGAATCCTCTAAAATCTCAGGACATAAAATTAACATGGAAAAAACTAAATAATGACAATAGGAAAAAAATAAATAACTGATGATCTACAGCCTAGATCTCCTTTAATATATAAATATATATGACATGATAGCAGACCTAATAACTGATGATCTACAGTCTAGATCTCCTTTAATATATAAATATATATAACATGATAGCAGACCTAATAACTGATGATCTACTGTCTAGATCTCCTTTAATATATAAATATATATGACATGATAGCAGACCTAATAACTGATGATCTACAGTCTAGATCTCCTTTAATATATAAATATATATAACATGATAGCAGACCTAATAACTGATGATCTACAGTCTAGATCTCCTTTAATATATAAATATATATAACATGATAGCAGACCTAATAACTGATGATCTACAGTCTAGATCTCCTTTAATATACACTACCGGTCAAAAGTTTTAGAACACTAGAAAAAGTTTTAGAACACTATAACACTAGAATATTTCTTAATGCGTTTGAGCCAATCAGTTGTGTTGTGACAAAGTAGGGTTGGTATACAGAAGATAGCCCTATTTGCTGAAAGACCAAGTCCATATTATGCCACAAACAGCTCAAATAAGCAAAGAGAAATGACAGTTCATCATTACATTAAGACATGAAGGTCAGTCAATCCGGAAAGTGTCAAGAACTTTTAAAGTTTCTTCAAGTGCAGTCGCATAAACCATCAAGCACTATGAAACTGGCCCTCACGAGGACTGCCACAGGAAAGGAAGATCCAGAGTTACCTCTGCTGCAGAGGATAAGTTCATTAGAGTTAACTGCACCTCAGATTGCATCCCAAATATATGCTTCACAGAGTTCAAGTATCAGACACATCTCAACATCAACTGTTCAGAGGAGACTGTGTGAATCAGGCCTTCATGGTCGTATTGCTGCAAAGAAACCACCACTAAAGGACATCAATAATAAGAAGAGACTTTCTTGGGCCAAGAAACACAAGAAATGGACATTAGACCAGGGAAATTTGTCCTTTGGTCTGATGAGTCCAAATTTGAGATTTTTGATTCTAACCGCCGTGTCTTTGTGAGACGCAGACTATGTGAACGGATGATCTCCGCATGTGCGGTTCCCACCGTGAAACATGGAGGAGATGTGATGGTGTGGGGGTGCTTTGCTGGTGACACTGTCTGTGATTTATTTAGATTTCGAGGCACACTTAACCAGCATGGCTACCACAACATTCTGCAGCGACACGCCATGTCACCTGGTTTGTGCTTAGTGGGACTATCATTTGTTTTTCAACAGGACAATGACCCAAAACATACCTCCAGGCTGTGTAACGGCTATTTGACCATGGAGAGTGATGGAGTGCTGCATCAGTTGACCTGGCCTCCACAACCACCCGACCTCAACCCAATTGAGATGGTTTGTGATGAGTTGGACCACAGAGTGAAGGAAAAGCAGCTAACAAGTGCTCAGCATATGTGAGAACTTCTTCAAGACTGTTGGAAAATCATTCCAGGTGAAGCTGGTTGAGAGAATGCCAAGAGTGTGCAAAGCTGTCATCAAGGCAAAGGGTGGCTACTTTGAAGAACCTAAAATATATTTTGATTTGTTTAACACTTTTTTGGTTACTACATGATTCCATATGTGTTATTTCATAGTTTTGATGTCTTCACTATTATTCTACAATTTAGAAAATAGTAAAATTAAAGAAAAACCCTTGAATGAGTAGTTGTGTCCAAACTTTTGACTGGTACTGTATAGTTAAATGCACTAAAGAGGAACAATGGGTACAGATTGAAGATGCACTCGCTCATCCACACAATAATTGTACGTATCTGTTTTCAAAGGATAAAATATAGAACATTAACAGCTTCATACTTAAGAACACTAGAACAATGTGGAAGAACACTAGAACAATGTGGAAGAACACTAGAACAATGTGGAAGAACACTAGAACAATGTGGAAGAAAATTGAACGTTTCTACAAGAATCAATATGAATCCCTAAAAACACAACCTTCTGGAACAATCCATCTATAGCTTTCAGGATTCACCCATAAATTGGTCCACAGGGAAAACTAAAGGCATAGAAACCGGAAATGACTTGGCAACAGGAAATACATTTATTTCGGTGACAGAGCTATAGAGCAACTTTGGACTACAGTAGATACACTACATGACCATAAATATGTGGACACCTGCTTGTCGAACAACTTATTCCAAAATCATGGTCATTAAAATGGAGTTGGTCCCCCCTTTGCTGGTATAACAGCCTCCACTCTTCTGGGAAGGCTTTCCACTAAATGTTGGAACATTGCTGTGCTTCCATTCAGCCACAAGAGCATTAGTGAGGTCGGGCACTGATGTTGGGCGATTAGGCCTGGCTCGCAGTTGGCGTACCAATCCATCCCAAAGGTGTTCGATGGGGTTGAGGTCGGGGCTCTGTGCAGGCCAGTCAAGTTCTTCTACACCAATCTCGACAAACCATTTCTTTATGGACCTCGCTTTGTGCACAGGGGCATTGTCATGCTGAAACAGGAAAGGGTCTTCCCCAAATTGTTGCCACAAAGTTGGAAGCACAGAATCGTCTAGAATGTCATTGTATGCTGTAGCGTTTACACCACTCCAGCTGACGCTTGGCATTGCGCATGGTGATCTTAGGCTTGTATGTGGATGCCATGGTAACCCATTTCATTTAGATCCTGACAAAAAGTTATTGTGATGACATTGCTTCCAGAGGCAGTTTGGAACTCGGTAGCGAGTGTTGAAACCGAGGACAGACGATTTGTACTCGTTACGCGCTTCAGCACATGGCGGTCCCATTCTATGAGCTTGTGTGGCCCACCACTGAGCGGTTGTTGCTCCTAGATGTTACCACTTCACAATAACAGCACTTACAGTTGATTGGGGAAGCTCTAGCAAGGCAGAAATTCAACAAACTGACTTATTGGAATGATGGCATCCTATGACGGTGCCACGTTGAAAGTCACTGAGCACTTCAGTAAGGCTATTCAACTGCCAATGTTTGTCTATGGAGATTACATGGCTGTGTGCTCGATTTTATACACCGGTCGGCAACAGGTGTGTCTGAAATAGCCGAATCCACTAATTTGAAGGGGTGTCCACATACTTTTGTATAGATAGTGTATGTCATGACTGTAAACAACTTGCTTTAACAATTCAACATTTGCTAAACAGCACCATGTTAGACTACTGCAGCTTCACTCTAGCAACGATATCAAAGTCCTTTTTGACAACGCCAAAATTAAAAGTGTGGGTCAAACGGTTTTCTTGGAATGATTTGTCGCCATGTCTCGACTATCTGTGCATGAGAGTCCATCCAACTCAGTTTCCCTACCAGAAAAAACACGTGATTCCGTAAAGTCAATTTGCGCACGCGATTTCAGGAAGAAACTGAAGAGCAAATGGACTGACCGTGTTTTGCGACTGTCTGCTCACTTGACCGCAGTTAATATTGGCCTAGGAATTGTCCTCCAGTTTAATACAATGTAATTGCAGTATTGAATGAGGGCTAGTCCATTCTGTGAGACATCTAAGTTGTGATTTTGCTGCAAATCCATTGTTAAAGTTTTGTTGTTGGCCAGCTTGTTGATGGTATTCACATCTTACAGTGTAGCTTTATCAATTCCTACATTAAAAAACAGCATTTAAGCTCAGAACTTCAGTAGAATGCCGTTTTAAAACCACGCATCAGTTCAACAACTATTTTCAAGACAGGACTTACTCGTGTTCAGATCTTCTGTCTCCTCCTCCTCTTCTTCCTCCTTCAATATGACAGTTCTCTCTCCTTCCTTCACTCCAAAAAAAGCATCATCTTTCTTTTCTTCTTTCAATGTAACAGCCTCAGCCTCAACTTCTTTTTGTAGTGTGACATCCTCCTCTTCCTCTTTCACGACCACGTTCAGACACAGACCCTCTTCCTCCTCCTGTTTCACTAGAGCCTCTTTCTCCGTCCAGCAGACCTCCTCTTCTTTAACAGGAGAGTAGCTTAGTGAACTCATGGTCGGGAATGTTAGCCAGCTAACCTAGCTAGTTAGCGACTAGCCTAGTGATAGGCTAATTTATCAAGCCAGCTACCGTTACCTGACTAAACGGAAATATGACATTAAATGGAGAAAATAGTTATAAGACAGAATTATGTTTAAAATACAGTGACAAATATACACCGAAGCAGTCTGAACAGCTTGAATGACTCGGCTAGGAAGCTACCGAGGTGTCTGACTAGATGTTGTTGAAGAAGTGTTCCGTCCACTAGATTATACGTCACGCTGAAAGCATCGCCTGAAAGACGCACGTCTCCGTCTGTTGACTGGAGGGAAACGCAGATAAATGTTGATTTTATTTCCAGAGAAAAAGTGCATTTTTACATTTATTTCATTAAATAATAATATAATAGTCAGACAACTGCAGATTTGTAATAAGTAATAATAACCTACTTCCACCTTCTACCAACCCAACAGATGGTAATACTACAGTGAATATTAACCAATGAGGTGGGTCTTTCCACATTCTACCAACACAACAGATGTTTCTACTACAGTGAATATTAACCAATGAGGTGGGTCTTTCCACATTCTACCAACCTAACAGATGTTTCTACTACAGTGAATATTAACCAATGAGGTGGGTCTTTCCACATTCTACCAACCCAACAGATGTTTCCACTACAGTGAATATTAACCAATGAGGTGGGTCTTTCCACATTCTACCAACACAACAGATGGTAATACTACAGTGAATATTAACCAATGAGGTGGGTCTTTACACATTCTACCAACCCAACAGATGTTTCTACTACAGTGAATATTAACCAATGAGGTGGGTCTTTCCACATTCTACCAACACAACAGATGTTAATTCTACAGTGAATATTAACCAATGAGGTGGGTCTTTCCACATTCTACCAACACAACAGATGTTTCTACTACAGTGAATATTAACCAATGAGGTGGGTCTTTACACATTCTACCAACCCAACAGATGTTTCTACTACGAAGCAACGATTTCAGGTTAATAAAAGTTGAATTCCCAAATAGCCTCTACAGGTTTGGTCATTATCAGGTATTGGAGCGTTGAAAGATGATGCACAACAACGGTTTCTTCCAGGAAACCGCGACTCCAATAACCACCGCGGTCAAAATAACTGTAAAGTACTTCACTATCGAAACAACTACCGCTATAATCAACCTGTTCGCAATACATGGGTATTGGGATCTAACCTCATTGATCTGTCAGTAAGCTATGTCTACATGGGATCTGACCTCATTGATCTGTCAGTAAGCTATGTCTACATGGGTATTGGGATCTAACCTCATTGATCTGTCAGTAAGCTATGTTTACATGGGTATTGGGATCTGACTTCATTGATCTGTCAGTAAGCTATGTTTACATGGGTATTGGGATCTGACCTCATTGATTTGTCAGTAAGCTATGTTTACATGGATATTGGGATCTGACCTCATTGATCTGTCAGTAAGCTATGTCTACATGGGTATTGGGATCTGACCTCATTGATCTGTCAGTAAGCTATATTTACATGGGTATTGGGATCTGACCTCATTGATCTGTCAGTAAGCTATGTTTACATGGGTATTGGGATCTGACCTCATTGATCTGTCAGTAAGCTATGTTTACATGGGTATTGGGATCTGACCTCATTGATCTGTCAGCAAGCTATGTCTACATGGGTATTGGGATCTGACCTCATTGATCTGTCAGTAAGCTATGTTTACATGGGTATTGGGATCTAACCTCATTGATCTGTCAGTAAGCTATGTCTACATGGGCATTGGGATCTGACCTCATTGATCTGTCAGTAAGCTATGTTTACATGGGTATTGGGATCTAACCTCATTAATCTGTCAGTAAGCTATGTTTTCATGGGTATTGGGATCTGACCTCATTGATCTGTCAGTAAGCTATGTTTACATGGGATCTGACCTCATTGATCTGTCAGTAAGCTATGTTTACATGGGTATTGGGATCTGACCTCATTGATCTGTCAGTAAGCTATGTCTACATGGGATCTGACCTCATTGACCTGTCAGTAAGCTATGTTTACATGGGATCTGACCTCATTGATCTGTCAGTAAGCTATGTTTACATGGGTATTGGGATCTGACCTCATTGATCTGTCAGTAAGCTATGTTTACATGGGTATTGGGATCTGACCTCATTGATCTGTCAGTAAGCTATGTTTACATGGGTATTGGGATCTGACCTCATTGATCTGTCAGTAAGCTATGTCTACATGGGTATTGGGATCTGACCTCATTGATCTGTCAGTAAGCTATGTTTACATGGGTATTGGGATCTCAGCTATAGTATAATCCAGCAAAGCAGTCCTACCAGCTAGAAGTGTAATGAACCTTGTCTGATAGCCAATCAACCGTGTCCTAATTAACTACAATGACCATAATCCATAATGCCTACTTGTCTTGTCTGTTTATTTTACACTTGCTACGTAAATGAGACAGAAGAATGTATGATGGTCAATGCTATCTGGGATCCTTTGGACATCTCTACCCTAAACCCTAACCTTAACCCCTACCTTAACCATTTTAAATGTCAACTTCAATGGGCTAGGGACGTCCCAAGGATGTATCTCTACCTGAAAATACATGATCTAAATGATTGATAGTTGGTATTCAGCAGTCATAAAGCCTAATTTACTTTAATAAACTACTAAAATAGTGATTTTGTCAGACAGCCTAGACAGCAGCTCTACACTTTATTGACTGACTGATCCATTCATCCTTCCATCCCTCCTCAGCCTTCCTCTCCTCTGAAGACCCAGTGAGGGTGGAGCTCAGTCAGAGAGCTGTTGAGGGACTGGTTAGGAAGAACACTTCTACAGCCAGAGAGGTGAGAGGTCACACATGGTTTAGATGGTAAATATTTATGTCCCCTTAGTGGTTCATCACGTCAGCAAAAGGGAATATGTTCCATCATCTATGTTTATTTACATTAGTGCAAATTGTCCACTGATATTGGTGTAATTTCTCACCCCGTTTGGCTGTATGAAAGTTAATTTCCCCTCAGACACACACATTTGTTCTTTATTACCCGAGCCACTGCCTGTTCAGCCTGCTATCATCCAGAAGGCGAGGTCAGGACAGGTGCATCAAAGCTGAGACCGAAAGACAGAAAAACAGCTTCTATCTCAAGGCCATCAGACTGTTAAACAGGCATCATGAAATCATTGTCCCTTTAATAATGTTTACATATCATTTCTCATCTCATATGTATAAATTGTATCTCAGTCTATGCTGCTCTGACATTGTTTATCCATCCATATATTTATATATTCCTAATTCCATTCCTTTACTTAGATTTGTGTGTATTAGGTATTTGTTGTGAAATTGTTAGATATTAATTATTATCATTGCTGCACTGTGGGAACTAGAAGGACAAGCATTTCGCTACACCTGCAATAACATCTGCTGAACACCTGTATGTGACCAACAACATTTGATTTCTGAAGGTAATTTGTGTCAAATGTATTTTTCCCCACTCATTCACCCCATCTCTTTACATTGCTTATGCATATTCAGTGGCCTGACTGCATCCAGACTATGTCAAAGGCCCATCCTGGTAGATCTGAACCTAATGCAGCTTGGAGTGATCAGATGACGGAAGTCACATTTAGGTGCCAGATGTAACTGAGGCCATAGATGCTCCATATCCATTACTTTGAGTGTTTTATATAATATGACTAAATTTGTTTCTGTGTTGCAGGGGCAGTCAAGTAATGGAACAGCAAGGCCACAGAACATGACATAAGCAGAGCTGTGGGAGACCACCTCAAGCCCCTGGTAGAGCCGGGGGTGGTGTTTACCACTCCACCACACCTTCAGCAGGCTGGAAAAGTGGGAATGATCTGTTTTCATACTAAGATTGACCAGGAGTCTGTTGATTGGTCAGTCATTGGGTTCATTTGTTTTGCAATATGTTAAAATCAAATCAAGCTTTATTTATATAGCAAATTTCAGACATGCATGCAACACAATGGCTTCACAGGAAAAAACAATGAAAATAAACAAATATTTACCACAACAAACATAAGATAAAAAAGATTAACTGAAAGACTCATAAACATTCTAAGGAAATGCCATAGATTAAAATATTAATTGGATGCAACATCCAACCCAAAATATCAGCTTGTTTTACTACATTGTTTGTTGTTACATTCCCCAGCAGGAAACCAGAAATGTCCCTTAAATAGAAGAGAGAACTAACAAAGAGTCATTGACAACAACCACAACTAAACAGGTGGGGTTTTAGGAGGGGTTCTGAAAGACACTATGGGGGTGTCCACTGAAAGTTGACTAGTAACAACAACTGGGACCTAAAAGACACCCACCATGAGACCCACTAAATCTGCCCAAGAAGAGGCAAACAAAAGAAAAACCCACACCAAACTTAAAGACAGGAAGCAAACCAAAAAGGTAGAACAACTAAAGGTGTTGAGTCTCCACATGTATCAAGACAACTGGAGCACTGGGCCAGACACTCTTAAATAAAACCTGGACCAGCTCAGGTGAAACACCTTCCCACTAACGAGATGGACAAGCCACCACAGGTGTAACACATTCTGACTAACGAGGTGACACCAATCAGCGCGTCCTACGTGCTAACGAGCTAGACGTGCTAACGCGCTAGACGACGTGCTAACGCGCTAGACGTGCTAACGAGCTAGACGTGTTAAAGTCCAACCTCAAAACATAAATGGAAAAACCAAAGCCTGTAACACCTTCCCCCTTTAAGACAACAAATATATCCTACATTTTTTTGGACAAATTTGCTCACCACCAACAGAAAACAACTTCCATTTCACATTATAATCAACTACAATGCTTCACCTTCTAGAATATAAACATGGTGTCTACTGGCTGTCAACAATTAAAAACAAGAAAAAAACACGTATTTCTAAATAATAATATACAATAGTATTATTTGTTTCTCCTTTTTCTTTCTATAGAATCCTAAATCCCACTAGCTTCTAGAACACTCGTCTTCCTAAAACTCACTAGATTCTAGAACTCTCCTCTTTCTAAATCCCACTAGCTTCTAGAACTCTCGTCTCCTTGGAACGAGCCCAAACAAAACTCATCTCCAATACGGAAAAACATGCAGTCAAAATAAATAAAGATCCATAGCAACGCACTAGCTAAACGCAAAACACAAATCTTATATCCATTTGGGGGGAAATCAGGTTGAACCTGCTCTTGAAACTAACACAACAAAACAAAAAACACATGGAAATGGAGATATCTTTTACCTCACTGGTTAGAGGACAACCTGCAGAAGACAGTCAGCTACATTTTGGAGTGATGCATTTAAATGTAGGGTCCCTAAACAAAGGAACACAACACTTATTTGTCATAACTCATCGATATCATGTTGAAATCAATTGTGCCGAGAGGAGGGAGATGAGGTTGCACGTCCTGTTAAAACTAACAGCTCAAAAACCACACGGAATCTGGGGATAATGTGTACATCACTGGTTAGAGGACAATTTGTAGAAAACAGCCAGATACGTTTTGATTCAAGTGCGTCACCAACATGGTAAGTGTAACAGAAGTATTTTTTTGTTAGTCACTTTTTGTTAAATCTCATAAATAGTAACTCTTCCATTTCAGAACCTGGATTTTCCCCCTGAGGCTAATATCCATATCATGTTGAAATCAATAGAACAGGGGACAAACGTTTAGGGTTCTACATTGTGACATCACTAAAATACTTCTACTATATACTATCTTATTAGTTCTCTCTCCTTATTATTTCTAGAATCCTAAAACAAATTTTGAAATTATAATCAACTACAATGCTTCACCTTACACAATATGAACATGGTGTCTACTGGCTGTCAACAATTAAAAACAAATAAAAAAATGTTTTCCCCACTAGCTTCTAGAACTCTCGTCTTCCTAAAACTCACTAGCTTCTAGAACTCTCGTCTTCCTAAAACTCACTAGCTTCTAGAACTCTCATCCCCTTGGAACGAGCCCAAACAAAACTCATCTCTAATACGGAAAAACGTGCAGTTATAATAAATTGTGATCCACTGGCTAAACGCAAAACACAAACATTTTGACTGCCCACCCGTGAGACAATCAGCAACCAAGTTGTCCTTACCACAGACATGTCTGATTTCAAGAGGAAACTCCTGCAATATCCGTAGTAACTTTCCACCTCACTGCAGAGCTTCTCTCTCTTTTCAGGGTTCACTAGATAGGCATATTGTTGGATCGGGGCCCAGTCCCCAATGTCATGCTCTAGTACATTTGGGTTGGCACATCTGAGAATGAACCCTGATATTCTAAAATCAGGGCAACAAAGTCAATATAATTTTACCCAAAAATGTTCAGCTGGTTGCATAAATAATTATGATTACTAAATGTTACATAAATTGTAAATATCAAAAGCAAATGTACACCCCTTTGTTAATATGTATTGGCAATAATTCACTTAATGGTGAGGTATGGAATAATAACAAATGTGCTATATACACAAACATCTGCCACAATAATCATATTACTTGTATTTTTTTTAAACAAGCAGCTTATAAACTGCACAAGCACCAAAAACGCTGTTGTTTTGACAAGTAGCAATAAATCACTGATATCGATTAGGGGGGAAATCAGGTTGTACGTGATGTTGAAACTAACACAACTAAAAAACACACATGGAAATGGGAGATATATTTTTCCTCACTGATTAGAGGACAATCTGCAGAAGACAGTCAGCTACATTTTGGAGTGATGCATTTAAATTTAGGGGTCATTAAACAAAGGAACACAACACTTATTTCATAACTCATCGATATCATGTTGAAATCAATTGTGCCGAGAGGAGGGAGATGAAGTTGCACGTCCTGTTAAAACTAACAGCTCAAAAACCACACGGAATCTGGGAATAATGTGTACATTCCTGGTTAGAGGACAACTTGTAGAAAACAGCTGGCTACATTTTGAAGTGTTGCATTTTGATTCCAGTGGGTCACCAACGTGTTAAGTGTAACACAACTCAACACAACTCAACACAACACAACTTTCAATTCAGATCCTGGATTTTCCCGCTGAGGCTAATATCCATATCATGTTGAAATCAATAGAACAGGGGACAAACGTTTACGGTTCTACATTGTGACATTATTAAAATACTCCTAGTACAATGTTAAAACATTCTACATTTTGACATTAATTCATTGATATCATGAAACAACTCCTTCATGTATTTTCTGATATTTGATCTGAGATCTTTTATATGATTCTCTCTCTGGTCACAGCTAAGAGGTTTCTCTCCTGTGTGTGTTCTCTGGTGTTGTACCAGGCTGTTTGACTGAGTAAAACTCTTCCCACATCGACTAGAGCTATACGATTTCTATTCTGTGTGTGTTCTCTGGTGTACTGTCAGAAGGCTAGATGTAACAAAATTCTTCCCACATTGATCACAGCTAAAATACTTCTCTCCTATGTGTGTTCTCTGGTGTACTGTCAGATCACCAGATTGAACAAAACTCTTCCCACATTGAGTACAGCAAAAAGGTCTCTCTCCTCTGTGTGTTCTCAGGTGTATCTTCAGATGGCTAGATTGAACAAAACTCTTCCCACATTGATCACAGCTATAGGATTTCTCTCCTGTGTGTGTTCTCTGGTGTGATATCAGGTTGCTTAGCTGAGTAAAACTCTTCCCACATTGAGTACAGCTAAAAGGTTTCTCTCCTGTGTGTATTCTCTGGTGTAGAGTCAGATTTCTAAATGCAGTAAAACTCTTCCCACATTCATCACAGCTATACGGTTTCTCTCCTGTGTGTGTTCTCTGGTGTGATATCAGGATGCCGAGCTGAGTAAAACTCTTCCCACATTGAGTACAGCTATAAGGTTTCTCGCCTGTGTGTGTTCTCTGGTGTGATATCAGGCTGCTTAGCTGAGTAAAACTCTTCCCACATTGATCACAGCTATATGGTTTCTCTCCTGTGTGTGTTCTCTGGTGTGATATCAGGCTGGTTGAATAACCAAAACTCTTCCCACATTGATCACAGCTAAAAGGTTTCTCTCCTGTGTGTGTTCTCTGGTGTATCTTCAGATGGCTATATTGAACAAAACTCTTCCCACATTGATCACAGCTGTAAGATTTCTCTCCTGTGTGTGTTCTCTGATGAATTTTAATGCCTGATGAGGTGAATCTCTTCCCACAGTCAGAGCAGGAGTGAGTTCTCTTCCCTGTGGGTTTCTGCAGGTGTTATATTGAGGTGTTCAGATCTGGAGAGACTCTTCTCTGCCTTGTCAGCTTCATGATGTTGTTGAGGCTCCCCAGAGGATCCACGACTGTCCCGTCTCTCTCCTGTGTGAACAACAAAGTCAGACAGATGGTTAAAGGCCCACAACAGTAGAAATCCACTGTAAAAGGGGATGCCAACAGCGTAGCCATGATGTTGTAAAACAATTGACGTCTAATGAATGTTAAAATTATTTGACAATTGTCTTAAAATGAGCAACAATAGTCATATTTAGTCTTGTTTTCACATTATTAGTAACATCGATGATTGCAGGCTATAAATAAGTTAAAGTTGTTGAAACCCTAAGCAGTGTGGCAGACGACTTTTGGTCTCCAATATAGGCCACTTTCTGTATTTGCTAAAATTGTGGCATGAGGGCGATGCACATGCAATTTGGTTGTAGAAACTCCTCCCTGCTGATGAGGAAACCACTAGTTATGGATGTAGTATATCTGGTAATGATGAAACCACTAGTTATGGATGTAGTATATCTGGTAATGAGGAAACCACTAGTTATGGATGTAGTATATCTGGTAATGAGGAAACCACTAGTTATGGATGTAGTATATCTGGTAATGAGGAAACCACTAGTTATGGATGTAGTATATCTGGTAATGAGGAAACCACTAGTTATGGATGTAGTATATCTGGTAATGAGGAAACCACTAGTTATGGATGTAGTATATCTGGTAATGAGGAAACCACTAGTTATGGATGTAGTATATCTGGTAATGAGGAAACCACTAGTTATGGATGTAGTATATCTGGTAATGAGGAAACCACTAGTTATGGATGTAGTATATCTGGTAATGAGGAAACCACTAGTTATGGATGTAGTATATCTGGTAATGAGGAAACCACTAGTTATGGATGTAGTATATCTGGTAATGAGGAAACCACTAGTTATGGATGTAGTATATCTGCATGGAGCAAAAATGGTGAGCAAAAATTAGGCTGACAGCAAAATTAGCCTCCTTTTCCAGGTTGCTTATGAGTGCATTTCACATTACTTTGGATTATAATTGTTAGGCTCGCTTGAATCTCCTGCTTAATATGTTTGTGTTATTGTCGCAAATCAACTAATTTATAGTTAAACACTTCAACCAGTAAAATGCACTTTGGCAAGTTTTTCCATCAGCCTGACAATGAGGGTTTGTACACCAAGTGTATGCCAAATTGGCCCATAACTTCACCTAACAACAACACAGACCTACTGTAGGACGCATAACTTCACCTAACAACAACATAGACCTACTGTAGGACCCATAACTTCACCTAACAACAACATAGACCTACTGTAGGACCCATAGCTTCCCCTAACAATAACATAGACTTACTGTAGGACCCATAACTTCACCTAACAACAACATAGACCTACTGTAGGACGCATAACTTCACCTAACAACAACACAGACCTACTGTAGGACCCATAACTTCACCTAACAACAACATAGACCTACTGTAGAACCCATAACTTCACCTAACAATAACATAGACCTAGGACTACATACACTGCTCAAAAAAATAAAGGGAACACTTAAACAACACAATGTAAAAAAAAAAATCTACTAAAAAAAAATCACACATTAGTTCAACAACTGCAGAGTTTGTGTCCCTGTTCTATTAGATAGTACTCACTGTATTTACTGGTGTTAATCAGTTCAATGTCCCTGTTTTATAAGATAGTACTCACTGTATTTACTGGTGTTAATCAGATCAATGTCCCTGTTTTATAAGATAGTACTCACTGTATTTACTGGTGTTAATCAGATCTCCAGTCTTCTCTTCTTCGTCCTCCTCTAATGTGACAGTAATCTCCCCCTCTTCATCCTTCATTCCAAAAACGTCTTCATCTTCTTTCACTTCATCCTCCACTCCAAAAACTGCATCTTCCTCCTCCTCTTTCACAGTAACATCCTCATCCTCCTTCACTCTGAACGCGTCTTCCTCTTCTTTCTCTGTAACGTCTTTCTCTTCTTCTTTCACGGTAACAGCCTCACACTCTACTTGTTTTTGTATTGTAACAGCCTCCTCTTCCTCCTCCTCTTTCACCAGACCTTCTTTCTCCGTCCAGCAGACCTCTTCTTTAACAGGAGAAGAGTAGCTTAGTGAACTCATGGTCGGGGATGTTAGCTAGTTAGCATTAGCGACTAGACTAGTGCTAACTTAACCAGCCAGCTAGCTGACTTACAACGTAAATATTACATAAAATGTAGTACTATGTTTAAATGGTGGCAATTAAACCACGAAATTGTCCAAACAGCTTGAATGTTCCGACTTTGTTGGCTAGCGAGCTACCGAGGTGGCTGCAGTTGTTGAAGAAGCGTTCCGTCCACTAGATTATACGTCACACTAGAAACATCGCCTGAAAGACACATATCGCCATCTGCTGTCTGGAGGGAGGAAACGCAGTTGAGGAGGGACAACTTTTTTCTTCTTAATTGAATTATAATATTATAAAGCCGTTTAGGGAAACGTTTTTTGCCTCTCTATTAAATATGAATATTATATCAACACGTATAAAGTGCAACAAGTGTTGTTTGATTATTTCAGATTTTTTATGAGAATTTAAAACTCTACATCTACTCCACATCTGTATTTCTGATTCAGTCAAATAACTAGATATCAAAATAAGCACCTAGTTATTGATACCCTTGATAAAGATGAGCAAAAATTACTGTATAAAATAAATAAATAAACTTTACCCAACACCAAGGTATTTTAGCCGAAAATCATTTGACATTGAAATATGTAATTTTAAATAGCTCAATTCAATCCAGCTGGGCCTTTTTAACACAGACAGTTGTTCCTGCTGTAGATGTTATGCCTTTGTACAGATCTAAGATCAGTTCTCCTCCACAATGCATATTCAGTACCGGTCAATTGTTTAGACACACCTACAAATTCAGTTTTTTCTTTATTTTAACTATTGTCTACATTGTAGAATAATAGCGGAGACATCAAAACTATGAAATAACTCCTATGGAATCATGTAGTAACCAAAAAAAGTGTTAAACAAATCAAAATATATTCTATATTTTACATTCTCCAAGTTTATCATTTTAAAAGGCTAATTGATCATTACAAAACCCTTTTGCAATTATGTTAGCACAGCTGAAAACTGTTGTTCTGATTAATGAAGCAATAAAACTGGCCTTCTTTAGACTAGTTGAGTATCTGGAGCATCAGCATTTGTGAGTTCGATTACAGGCTCAAAATAGCCAGAAACAAATCATTTTCTTCTGAAAATTGTTAGTCTATTCTATTTCTGAGAAATGAAGGCTATTCCATGCGAGAAATTGCCAAGAAACTGAAGATCTCGTACAATGCTGTGTACTACGCCCTTCACAGAACAGCGCAAACTGGCCTAACCAGAATGGAAGGAGGCCCCAGTGCACAACTGAGCAAGAGAACAAGTACATTAGTGTCAAATTTGATAAACAGATGCCTCACAAGTTTTCAACTAGGTGCTTTATCAAATTGTACCCTCAAAACACCAGTCTAAACGTCAACAGTGACGAGGCGACTCCGGGATGTTGGCCTTCTAGGCAGAGTTGCAAAGAAAAATCCATATCTCAGACCGTTTAAAAAAAGGAAAAGATTAAGATGGGCAAACTAACACAGACATTGGGCAGAGGAAGATTGGAAAAAAGTGTTATGGACAGACGAATCTAAGTTTGAGGTGTTCGGATCACAAACAAGAACATTCGTGAGATGCAGAAAAAATGAAAAGATGCTGGAGGAGTGCTTGACTCCTTCTGTCATCATGGTGGAAGCAATGTGATGGTCTGGGGGTGCTTTGGTGGTGGTAAAGTGGGAGATTTATACAGGGTAAAAGGGATCTTGAAGAAAGAAGGCTATCACTCCATTTTGCAAAGCCATGCCATACCCTGTGGACGGCGCTTAATTGGAGCCAACTTCCTCCTACACCAGGACAATGACCCAAAGCACAGCTCCAAACTATGCAAGAACTATTTAGGGAAGAAGCAGTCAGCTGGTATTCTGTCTATAATGGAGTGGTCAGCACAGTCACCGGATCTCAACCCTATTGAGCTGTTGTGGGAGCAGCTTGACCGTATGATACGTAAGATGTGCCCATCAAGCCAATCCAACTTGTGGGAGGTGCTTCAGGAAGAATAGGGTAAAATCTCTTTAGATTACCTCAACAAATTGACAACTACAATGCTAAAGATCTGCAAGGCTGTAATTGCTGCAAATGGAGGATTCTTTGACGAAAGCAAGTTTGAAGGACACAATTATTATTCCAATTAAAAATAATTTTTTAAAACATTGTCAAAGTCTTGACTATATTTCCTATTCATTATGCAACTCATTTCATGAATGTTTTCATGAAAAACAAGGACATTTCTAATTGACCCCAAACTTTTGAACGGTAATGTAGGTTCAACAGGTTTGAGCACCGAATCGCATGCGCAGTGTGGCCTTTTTGTCATCTACTAAACCCCTGGCCGTGTTCGAGAGCATCAAATCCATGCTGCATTGTGGGTAAATGGTGACTGGCTGACTGATTTATAAATATAGCGGGATATAAATAGCACTCCCATAGCAATTCTCCATAAATCTGCCCTATAATATACTAACAAAAAACAATCAAGATGTCTGTCAAAGCCTTTATGTCATTATTATAGATGACATCCCACACCGTAGCAGCATAGCCTTTATGTCATTATTATAGATGACGTCCCACACCGTAGCAGCATAGCCTTTATGCCATTACTATAGATGACATCCCACACCGTAGCAGCATAGCCTTTATGTCATTATTATAGATGACGTCCCACACCGTAGCAGCATAGCCTTTATGTCATTATTATAGATGACGTCCCACACCGTAGCAGCATAGCCTTTATGCCATTACTATAGATGACATCCCACACCGTAGCAGCATAGCCTTTATGTCATTATTATAGATGACATCCCACACCGTAGCAGCATAGCCTTTATGTCATTATTATAGATGACGTCCCACACCGTAGCAGCATAGCCTTTATGTCATTATTATAGATGACATCCCACACCGTAGCAGCATAGCCTTTATGTCATTATTATAGATGACATCCCACACCGTAGCAGCATAGCCTTTATGTCATTATTATAGATGACGTCCCACACCGTAGCAGCATAGCCTTTATGTCATTATTATAGATGACGTCCCACACCGTAGCAGCATAGCCTTTATGTCATTATTATAGATGACGTCCCACACCGTAGCAGCATAGCCTTTATGTCATTATTATAGATGACATCCCACACCGTAGCAGCATAGCCTTTATGTCATTATTATAGATGACGTCCCACACCGTAGCAGCATAGCCTTTATGTCATTATTATAGATGACATCCCACACCGTAGCAGCATAGCCTTTATGTCATTATTATAGATGACATCCCACACCGTAGCAGCATAGCCTTTATGTCATTATTATAGATGACGTCCCACACCGTAGCAGCATAGCCTTTATGTCATTATTATAGATGACGTCCCACACCGTAGCAGCATAGCCTTTATGTCATCTACTAAACCACTGGCCGTGTTCGAGAGCATGAAATCCATGCTGCATTGTGGGTAAATGGTGACTGGCTGACTGATTTATAAATAATAATGAGCAGTTATTTATGATGTAAGGTGATTTGTAGATCAGTCAGTTGGCAGTCGCCTGCAGTGTCGAACAAGCCCAATACCAAACCAATCAGGTGGTTGTTTGATGAAATGAAGCTTCAGACGCCATTGATGACGTGCTGCTGATAAAGTGATACAGGCATCAGTACACTGCTTTGAAGTTTACTGCTTAGCGATTTGGACGCAGGCCTCGTAGCTCCGGTATCAAACATAACATCCCTAATGAAAAGTTGTCAAAACAAAAAGGAGCAAGCAGGTTGATTTCGTCTGTCGATTTGAGCCCACAGCAAGAAGGCACCAGAGCCTACCGTGCTAACGGGTTCCCTCTAGATAACCCAATCACACAGTACACGGAAAGGTGGGGTTAACGTTTGCAAGCTTGAGCTAGATATCGACCTAGTGTGACCTTCCTGTTCCCGTCCCTCAAGTCAGTGAGTCAACACAGGAAGGAGCAATGGATGGATAGTTCATTTATTTCCAAAGCTGAAATGATGGGACACACACAGTATGGATGAATGATCAGTAGTGACGGGATATAAATAGCACTCCG
Organism: Salmo trutta; assembly: GCF_901001165.1. NCBI lineage: Eukaryota > Metazoa > Chordata > Actinopteri > Salmoniformes > Salmonidae > Salmo > Salmo trutta. The sequence goes on along the minus strand of NC_042971.1, from coordinate 5,454,838 downwards.
ATAGTAATTCTCCACAAATCTGCCGTATAATATACTAACTTTTTTGTTGTTGAAATGTCTATCAATGTTTTTGTGATCGCATGGTGGATTTAACAATTCCTACTAATTCCTAATGTACTATAATAAAATAAATACAACATCAGAATAAACTGTCATCCATTTTAGTATCAAAATATATCAAATTAACCTGGAATATTACTCAACGTCCCCCTCTGGTGGTGAAGACGTATAATCCACCTAAACTAACAGAACCGGGCTGATAAACTGGCTGGTGTTCATGAGTTTATAAAACACATACTTTATACATGTCATAAATTACCTGCATTGATGAGACACACAGTGTGGATGAATGATCAGGATATAAATAGCACTCCTATAGAAGATGCAGTGAGGATGAATGATCAGGATATAAATAACACTCCTAAAGAAGATGCAGTGTGGATGAATGATCAGGATATAAATAGCACTCCTATAGAAGATGCAGTGAGGATGAATGATCAGGATATAAATAGCACTCCTAAAGAAGATGTAGTGTGGATGAATGATCAGGATATAAATAGCACTCCTAAAGAAGATGCAGTGTGGATGAATGATCAGGATATAAATAGCACTCCTAAAGAAGATGCAGTGTGGATGAATGATCAGGATATAAATAGCACTCCTAAAGAAGATGCAGTGTGGATGAATGATCAGGATATAAATAGCACTCCTGTAGAAGATGCAGTGTGGATGAATGATCAGGATATAAATAGCACTCCTAAAGAAGATGCAGTGAAGATGAATGATCAGGATATAAATAGCACTCCTAAAGGAGATGCAGTGGGGATGAATGATCAGGATATAAATAGCACTCCTAAAGAAGATGCAGTGGGGATGAGTGATCAGGATATAAATAGCACTCCTAAAGAAGATGCAGTGTGGATGAATGATCAGTAGTGACAGGATATAAATAGCACTCCTAAAGAAGATGCAGTGTGGATGAATGATCAGGATATAAATAGCACTCCTAAAGAAGATGCAGTGTGGATGAATGATCAGGATATAAATAGCACTCCTATAGAAGATGCAGTGTGGATGAATGATCAGGATATAAATAGCACTCCTAAAGAAGATGCAGTGAAGATGAATGATCAGGATATAAATAGCACTCCTAAAGGAGATGCAGTGGGGATGAATGATCAGGATATAAATAGCACTCCTAAAGAAGATGCAGTGGGGATGAGTGATCAGGATATAAATAGCACTCCTAAAGAAGATGCAGTGTGGATGAATGATCAGTAGTGACAGGATATAAATAGCACTCCTAAAGAAGATGCAGTGTGGATGAATGATCAGGATATAAATAGCACTCCTAAAGAAGATGCAGTGAGGATGAATGATCAGGATATAAATAGCACTCCTAAAGAAGATGCATTTTCCAGTTTGCTACCAACTTGAAAGAGTGAACTTCAGCATAAAACCCACATGGAAAACTGAGATTCGGCAAATAACATATAAAGAGGGGCTTATTTGACGCCAAACCAACAACATAAGTTACTAAAACAGTAATTGCTAATGTATGATTTAAAAGGTGGATTTTATGATGTAATGTCTACTTTATACATTTCTATCCCAGGACCACTCAATTTTCAAATTCTGCTGTGGATTACCCAGAATCCCATACCTTTATCACTGAGTATAATGTAAACACACGAGCAGCAGTCTAAGGTACTGCATCTCAGTGCTAGAGGCGTCACTACAGACCCTGGTTCAAAACTAGGCTGTATCATAACAGGCCCTGATTGGGAGTCCCATAGGGCAACGCACAGTGGCCCAGCATCGTCTGGGTTAGGGTTTGGCAGGGGTTTGGCCGTCATTGTAAATAAGAATTTGTCCTTAGCTGGCTTGCCTGGTTAAATAAAGGTTAAATACATTTTTTTAAATGTAACTTCATTACACCGTTACACTGGCATACAAACTCGGTAGCATAGAGTTGATAATACATATGACGTTGGGAAATAGTGCATTGTGGGTAGTTTAGAAGATTTCCCGAAATAAGTTAATAAATATGTAATAACGCAAAAAAATAACTGTTTGTACTTATAGGTAACCATAAAGTGACTACAACTAAGTTACTAAGTCTTTAACCACACTGTGGTGTTACACTGGTGAGTAGAAACTAACGCTTCCTACACTTTAACTTGTTGTCTGAAAATAAAATAAACATTTTACTCAACTGCGTTACCCACTCCAGTCAGCAGATGGCGGTCTGGGAATTTAAGGTAATGATGTTGGTGTGACGTATAATGACGTATAATGTAGTGGACGGAACGCTTCTTTCAACAGCAGCAACAGTTATTCACCCACCTCGGTAGCTTGCTAGACAAAATAGCCGAACCAATAAAGCTCATTAGACGCTTTAGTGTATATTAGCCACTGTGTTTTAAACCCACTACTGTCGTCTAGTTAGTTATCAGATTTAATTTCATATTTACGGTGTTGTTGTTATTAGTCAGCTATCGGCTGGTTAAGTTAGCATCAGCCTAGCTAGCTAACATCTCCGACCATGAGTTCACTAAGCTACTCTCCTCCTGCTAAAGAAGAGAAAGAGGAGGATGTTACAATACAAAAACAAGTAAAGCGTGAGGCTGTTACAGTGAAAGAAGAAGAGAAAGACGTTTCAGTGAAAGAAGAGGAAGACGCGTTCAGAGTGAAAGAGGAGGATGTTACTGTTAAAGAAGAGGAAGAGAAAGATGCTGTTTTTGGAGTGAAAGAGGAGGAGGGGGAGATGACTGTCACATCGAGAAAGGAGGAGGAGGAAACTGGATTTCTGGGCCCGGTTTCCAAAAGGCATCTCAAGCCAACCAATGGTTCTAACGATGAACGGGCCCTGATTAACACTAGTAAGTACTGTCTTAAAAACAGAGGCACAAACTGCAGTTGTTGAACTGATGTTTGGTGTTAAAGGGGAAATCTGCAATTGCTACATCCATATTGTGACTTTTATATTATTTATTTATAGCCATTGATTCTTGAAGAATATAACACATGCCTCATGAGCTTAGTTCAACTGTTGTACCTCATCAGAACCCCAAATAAGCTTTTTTTTACTCCAATGTCTAGAAACAATGTAAACCAACACTGTATAGCTTCAACATGGTTAAAACTATAATGTTGATATCATGGATGGTCAGTCCTTGCATCCATAGGTCTGTCTGTCTGTAGTTACATTTCTCCAGCCCTATTATCATCTTATTACCAAAACAGTGGTGGAATGACAGATTTGTTATTGTTTGAACTGCAGATTGCTGGGTTGTGTGGGTTTTTTAAACAGCAACAAAATGGCTGCCCAGAGACTTGGTTTGGTAAACAGCTGAGGGATGGGGGAAGGACAAATGTAACCACTCAAATTCATAGACAAAACCATTGTAGCAATCGTAACCCAACACCTAGCGACCTCTTCAAGAAGTTCAGACATCTTGGCATAACGGTTATAAGGTGTTGGCTTGACAGTCAGTGGACCCAGGTTTGAGTTCAGCTCAGGGCTACCCCCTGAATTCACTACACTATGAATACAAGGACTGGCCATCCATGATGTCATAATGATAGTTTAACCAGGTTTCTAGGCTATATAGTATATTCTAGAATTAATCAATGATGTCATAATGATAGTTTAACCAGGTTTCTAGGCTATATAGTATATTCTAGAATACATCCATGATGTCATAATGATAGTTTAACCAGGTTTCTAGGGTATATAGTATATTCTAGAATTCATCAATGATGTCATAATGATAGTTTAACCAGGTTTCTAGGCTATATAGTATATTCTAGAATTCATCCATGATGTCATAATGATAGTTTAACCAGGTTTCTAGGCTATATAGTATATTCTAGAATTCATCCATGATGTCATAAGGACAGTTTAACCAGGTTTCTAGGCTATGTAGTATATTCTAGAATTCATCCATGATGTCATAATGATAGTTTAAACAGGTTTCTAGGCTATATAGTATATTCTAGAATTCATCCATGATGTCATAATGATAGTTTAACCAGGTTTCTAGGCTATATAGTATATTCTAGAATTCATCCATGATGTCATAATGATAGTTTAACCAGGTTTCTAGGCTATATAGTATATTCTAGAATTCATCCATGATGTCATAATGATATTTTAAACAGGTTTCTAGGATATATAGTATATTCTAGAATTCATCCATGATGTCATAATGATAGTTTAACCAGGTTTCTAGGCTATATAGTATATTCTAGAATTCATCCATGATGTCATAATGATAGTTTAACCAGGTTTCTAGGATATATAGTATATTCTACAATTCATCCATGATGTCATATTGATAGTTTAACCACTGGTCGGGCTGGGACGGACATCCAGCGAAAAATCCTATCGCCATTTGCATAACAAAATGTAATATATATATATTTTTTCAAATTTAGGACTATTTTATATCGTTTTATAGATACACCTCTCCTGAATCGAACCACGTTGTCCGATTTCAAAAAGGCTTTACAGCAAAAGCAAAACATTAGATTATGTTAGAGGAGTATATCGTAAAAGTAGCCACATAGCCCTTTTCCGACTAACCACATGCATCACAAATAACCAAAAAACAGCTAAATGCAGCACTAACCTTTGACAATCTTCATCAGATGACACTCCTAGGACATCATGTTACACAATACATGCATTCTTTTGTTCGAAACAGTTCATATTTATATATTAAAACAGCATTTTACATCGGCGCGTAACGTTGAGAAAGTATTTTCCCTCAAATGCTTCCGGTGAATCAGCGCTACAATTTACTAAATTACTATTCGAAAACGATTTTTAAATATAATATTGTCATTCAAAGATTTATAGATTAACATCTTGTGAAAGCACCCATTTTGCCAGATTTAAAAATAACTTTACTGGGAAATCACACTTTGCAATAAAAGGCGATGCTATACTCAGAACAATAGACTAGGGATACAGGTCGGCGCCATCTTGGAACAATCGAATATCAAATCTAATCTTGTATAATATTGAAAATATTCCCTTACCTTTGATTATCTTCATCAGAATGCACTGCCAGGAATCCCAGGTCCACAACAAATGTATTTTTGATCGAAAAAGTTCTTAATTTATGTCCCAATAACTTCTTGTTGTTAGCGCGTTCTGAAGGGTAATCCAAATGTGCCGTCGTCCGCGGGAGTTCTCGTGACGATAGTGTAAAAAAATATATATTTAAGTTCGTTCAAACATGTCAAACGTTGTATAACATAAATCTTTAGGGCCTTTTTCAACCAGAGCTTCAATAATATTCCAGGGGGACAGTTGCATTGTCTTTCAAAACGTTTCGAAAGGGGAGGATCGCGAGGGGCGCTGGCGTCATAATGGTGATGGCCCTCCCCATGTGACCAAGATCAACAGCCTCTCGTTCAGACAGTTTTGATAGTAGGAGACTCAAACCACTTTGTAAAGACTGGGGACATCTAGTGGAAGCCATAGGAAGTGCTCAATGAACCATAGCTCACGGTGTGATTTATAGGCAAAGTGCTGAAGTTGAGTCCGCAAATCAAATTTCCACATCCTGTTAGAAACTGTCTCGGGGTTTTGACTGCCAAATGAGTTCTGTTATACTCACAGACACCATTCAAACAGTTTTAGAAAATGTAGGGTGTTTTCTATCCATATCTACTAATTATATGCATATCCTAGCTTCTGAGTTTGAGTAGGAGGCCGTTTAAAATGGGCACATATTTTTTTCAAAAATCGCTGTAGCGCCCCCTATCCTAGGCGACCACTTTAACCAGATTTCTAGGCTATATAGTATATTCTATAACTGCCAGTGAAGATTTCCTGTGGGGGCAAATTATTAGAGCTGTTGATAAGTCATTGTATAATATTCAACCAATTTCTTTTCATGCCATTACATTAAAGGCAAAACATACCTAGATTTAATTACATTCATGAATTGGTTTGAAACCTTTGTTTTAAACCCTTCTCAAAATTGGTGCCTTGATGGATTTAAAAAAAATGGTTTGTCATAAAACACTTTTTATTTATTTAAATGTAACCTTTATTTAACTAGGCAAGTCAGTTAAGAACAAATTCTTATTTACAATGACGGTCTACCCCGGACGACGCTGGGCCAATTGTGCGCCGCCCTATGGGACTCCAAATCAAGGCCGGTTGTGATACAGCCTGGATTTGAACCAGGGTGTCTGTAGTGATGCCTCAAGCACTGAGATGCAGACCGCTGTGCCACTCTGGAGCCCCAAAATCATGTTCTAGTGCTGTCCCCAACTAAAATACATCTTGGTCAACCAAGAGTCATCTGTTCTTTCCACCAATCGCCCCATGTGTTTTTATAAAATCAACTGTATGTACTGAACTGGTCTGATGCTTTAAGCTGTTTGATTAAATAAGACACACAAATGACTGGAGGGAGCCAGAGATCAAGATAACCTAACCAGAAGAGAGAGAATTTCTGAAGTTTCCGGTAATGGGCTACACCAGCGGTCGGCAACCTTTTCCATTTGGTGCCAATTTATCTGACCATTTCTACCAATCTGTGTGCCAGTTATGATTTTCATATGCACATTTTTGTGGAACAGTTTCATTTAATTTATAATAGTATCTCAAAATCATAGAACGTAGATTAATCACAGACAATCTAAATGAAAATTATACAAATCTAAAAGTAACTTTTATTGCCATTGCCAACTATGTAAAAAAAATAGCCTACATAAAGCCAACAAATAAAAGTTAAATAAATAATACAAATATTGCATTCTGCAGGTAAAAAATAAATATCCTAAAAATCACATTGGCTGCACATGGCCTGTCTACAACAAACCTGAAACATTATATCAACTATCAACTGGGTCAGTGAAACTCGGATAGCAAGCTTGCAACATTGTATAAAATATTCTGGGCCCTCAGTTTCCTGCTCCAGTGAGTTCTGGACAGACACAGCTGTAGGCTATTTGTGCAAAGAATAAGAAGTAATCAGGTATTTTATGACATTTCCACTGGATCAGAGCATTACATTTTTCCCTTTTATGCTGAGTGGTTATCAGAAGGGTGAGAGCTGGAAATGTTTTACGAAAATACTTTGAGGAACTATTGTCATTTGCAATTGATTTTGATTAGACTTTGTTTACTTGCTGTTCGAGGTGAGAAAAAAAATTACTTTGAGAAGCTCCACAATTCATTAGTGGTGGTGCGTTAAGACAATCAGAAACATTATCAGACATCCCCAAATGGACACATTTATAGGCCTAGAATACAGTATATACATATGAGATGAGTAATGTAGGGTATGTAAACATTATTAAAGTGACTGGTGATACCTTTGATTAAGTCCATTTATTAAAGTGGTCAGAGATTGAGTCTGTATGTTGGCAGCAGCCACTCAATGTTAGTGATGGCTGTTTAACAGTCTGATGGCCTTGAGATAGAAGCTGTTTTTCAGTCTTTCGGTCCCAGCTTTGATGCACCTGTACTGACCTCGCCTTCTGGATGATAGCGGGGTGAACAGGCAGTGGCTCGGGTGGTTGTTATCCTTGATGATCTTTTTGGCCTTCCTGTGACATCGGGTGGTGTAGGTGTCCTGGAGGGCAGGTAGTTTGCCCCCATTGATGCATTGAGTAGACCGCACTACCCTCTGGAGAGACTTGCGGTTGTGGGCGGTGCAGTTGCCATACCAGGCGGTGATACAGCCTGACAGGATACTCTCGATTGTGCATCTGTAAAAGTTTGAGTATTTTCGGTGACAAGCCACATTTCTTCAACTTCCTGAGGTTGAAGAGGCACTGTTGCACCTATTTCACCACGCTGTCTGTGTGGGTGGACCATTTCAGTTTGTCCGTGATGTGTACGCCGAGGAACTTAAAACTCTCCACTACTGTCCCGTCAATGTGGATAGGAGGTGCTCCCTCTGCTGTTTCCTGAAGTCCACGATCATCTCCTTTGTTTTGTTGATGTTGAGTGAGAGGTTATTTTCCTGACACCACACTCCGAGGGCCCTCACCTCTTCCCTGTAGCCCGTCTCGTTGATGTTGGTAATCAAGCCGACTACTGTAGTGTCGTCTGCAGTTGGAAGTGTGCATGGCCACCCAGTCATGGGTGAACAGGGAGTACAGGAGAGGGCTGAGAACGCACCCTTGCGGGGCCCCAGTGTTGAGGATCAGTGGGGTGGAGATATTATTTCCTACCTTTACTGCCTGGAGGTGACCCGTCATAATGTCCAGGACCCAGTTGCACAGGGCGGGGTCTCGAGCTTAATGACGAGTTTGGAGGGTACTATGGTGTTAATTGCTGAGCTGTAGTCAATGAACAGCATTCTTAAATAGGTGTTCCTTTTGTCCAGATGAGATAGGGCAGTGTGATGGCGATTGCATTGTGGCCCTATTGGGGCAGTAAGCAAACTGAAGTGGGTCTAGGGTATCAGGTAGCGTGGAGGTGATATGATTCTTGACTAGTTTCTCAAAGCACTTCATGATGACAGAAGTGAGTGAAATGGGGCGATAGTAATTTAGTTCAGTTACCTTAGCTTTCTTGGGAACAGGAATAATGGTGGCCCTCTTGAAGCATGTGTGGCACAGCAGACTGGGATAGGGATTGATTGAATATGTCCGTAAACACACCATCCAGCTGGTCTGCGAATGCTATGAGGACGCGGCGAGGGATGCCGTCTGGGCCGTCAGCCTTGTGAGGGTTAACACGTTTAAATGTTTTACTCACGTCGGCCACAGAGGAAAGCCCACAGTCTTTGATAGCGGGCCGTGTCGGTGGCACTGTATTGTCCTCAAAGCGAGCAAAGAAGTTTAATTTGTCTGGTAGCAATTTCGTCCACCTTGTTGTCTAGAGATTGGACATTGGCGAGTAATTTGATCGGAAGCGGTGGATGATGTGCTCTCCTTCTGAGTCTGACCAGTAGGCCGCTCAGTCTGCCTCTTCTGTAATGATGATGATAATAATAATATCTAAAACAACAAATAACAGTCATCTTAACTTTACAGACAACACCCAAATGGATACTGTCATTAACACAGTTCTTAAATAATTACACATAATACTTAATACTGTAGCTGTTTAGTTACAGTCATATGTTCAACTATCATCAGCTGATCCAGGAAATCATTTTCTGAATGACAGTCAAATGGCAAACATCACGACATGGGTATATTTGTTGTTAGGTGAAGTTATGGGTCCTACAGTAGGTCTATGTTGTTGTTAGGGGTCCTACAGTAGGTCTATGTTATTGTTAGGTAAAGTTGTGTGCCAATTTGGCAAACACTTAGTGTACAAACCATCATTGTCAGGCTGATGGAAAAGCTAGCCAAAGAGCATTTTACTGGTTGAAGTGTTTTTTTAAAAGTATAAAGCAGTTGAGTTGCGATGATGACAGAAAAATTAAATTAAGCAGGACATTCAAACGAGCCTTACAATTATAATCCAAAGTAGTGTGAAATGCTCTTATAAGCAACCTGGAAATGGAAGTTACTTCCCTGAGTTTTCCCCCATTCACATTCAGAAAACATTGTGAAAAACTAAAATCTTTGCTCACCATTTTTGCTCCAGGCAGATATAGTACATGCATAACTATCGGTTTCCTCATTACCAGGTATACTACATCCATAACTAGCGGTTTCCTCACTAGCAGGGAGGAATTTCTGCAATGAAATTGCCCTCGTGCCACAATTTTAGCAAACACAGAAATTGTCCTATATTGGAGACCAAAAGTTGTCTGGCACACTGCTTAGGGTTTCAACAACTTGAATAGCTCAATCATCGATGTTACTACTAATGTGAAAACAAGACAAAATGACTATTCTTGTTCATTTTGTGGGCCTTTAACCATCAACTGACTTTGTTGTTCACGCAGGAGAGAGACGTGACTATCGTGGACCCTCTGGGGAGCCTAAAAAACCTCATGCTGACAAGGCAGAGAAGAGTCTCTCCACATTAGAACACCTCAAGAAACACCAGCAGAGACCCACAGGGAAGAGAACTCACCACTGCTCTGACTGTGGGAAGAGATTCACCTCATCAGCAGGCATTAAAATTCATCAGAGAACACACACAGGAGAGAAACCTTTTAGCTGTACTCAATGTGGGAAGAGTTTTACTCAATCAACCAGCCTGATATCACACCAGAGAACACACACAGGAGAGAAACCTTATAACTGTGTTCAATGTGGGAAGAGTTTTACTAGGTCAACTGGCCTGATATCACACCAGAGAACACACACAGGAGAGAAATCTTATAGCTGTGATGAATGTGGGAAGAGTTATGTTACGTCTAACAGTCTGACTAAACACCGGAGAACACACACAGGAGAGAAACCTTATAGCTGTGCACAATGTGGGAAGAGCTTTACTGAGTCTAGCTGTCTGACTAAACACCAGAGAACACACACAGGAGAGAAGCCTTTTAGCTGTAATCAATGTGGGAAGAGTTTTTCTCAGTCAGGCAGCCTGCGATCACACCATAGAACACACACAGGAGAGAAACCTTATCGCTGTGCTCAATGTGGGAAGAGTTTTACTCGTTCAGCCAGCCTGAAATCACACCGTAGAACACACACAGGAGAAAAATATTATAGCTGTGCTCAATGTGGGAAGAGCTTTACTGAGTCTAGCTGTCTGACTAAACACCGGAGAACACACACAGGAGAGAAACCTTATAGCTGTGCTCAATGTGGGAAGAGCTTTACTGAGTCTAGCTGTCTGACTAAACACCAGAGAACACACACAGGAGAGAAGCCTTTTAGCTGTAATCAATGTGGGAAGAGTTTTACTCAGTCAACCAGCCTGATATCGCACCAGAGAAAACACACACAGGAGAGAAATCTTATAGCTGTGCTCAATGTGGGAAGAGTTTTACTACGTCTAGCAAGCGGACTACACACCATATAACACATACAGGAGAAACCTCAGCTGTGATCAGTGTGACCAGAGATAATCTGATAAAATACCTCAATCAATGAATTAATGTCACAATGTAGAATGTTTTAACATTGTAGTAGGAGTATTTTAATGATGTCACAATGTAGAACCTAAACGTTTGTCCCCTGTTCTATTGATTTCAACATGATATGGATATTAGCCTCAGGGGGAAAATCCAGGCTCTGAAATGGAAGAGTTACTATTTATGTGATTTAACAAAAAGTGACTAACAAAAAAAGAGTTGTGTTACACTTACCAACGTACACTTGAATCAAAATGCAACACTTCAAAATGTAGCTAGCTGTTTTCTACAAATTGTCCTCTAACCAGTGATGTACACATTATTCTCTGATTCCGTGTGGTTTTTGAGCTGGTAGTTTTAACAGGACGTGCAACCTCATCTCCCTCCTCTCACACAATTGATTTCAACATGATATCGATGAGTGATGACAAATAAGTGTTGTGTTCCTTTGTTTAGCGACCCCTACATTTAAATGCATCACTCCAAAATGTAGCTGACTGTCTTCTGCAGGTTGTCCTCTAATCAGTGAGGTAAAAGATACCTCCCATTTCCATGTGTTTTTTTAGTTGTGTTAGTTTCAACAGCACGTACAACCTGATCGATATCAGTAATTTATTGCTACTTATCAAAACAACAGCATTTCTGGTGCTTGTGCAGTTAATAAGGTGCTTGTTTGATGATTATTGTGGCAGATGTTTGTGTATATAGTATGACCCATTTTATGTTTAGGTTTTCAATATATCCAAAACTGTTTCTGCATATTGGTTATTGATTTGTACACGTTAAAACTGTGTTTTAACATTTGGCTATCACACCTAGCAACATGTCATTGAAAATACTTTGAAAAAAGGACTATGCAACCAAATATTTCATTTTTACATTTCATGTAACATTTAGTAATCATAATTATTTATGCAACCAACTGACAATTTTTGGGTTCAATTATATTGACATTGTTACCCTGCTTTTAGAATATCAGGGTTCATTCTCAGATGTGCCAACCCAAATGTACTAGAGCATGACATTGGGGACTGGGCCCCGATCCAACAACATGCCTATCTAGTGAACCCTGAAAAGAGAGAGAAGCTCTGCAGTGAGGTGGAAAGTTACTATGGATATTGCAGGAGTTTCCTCTTGAAATCAGACATGTCTGTGGTAAGGACAACTTGGTTTCTGATTGTCTCAAGGGTGTGCAGTCAAAAAGTTTTGTGTTTAGCCAGTGCGTTACCATGGATCACAATTGATTTTAACTGCACGTTTTTCCGTATTGGAGATGAGTTTTGTTTGGGCTCGTTCCAGGGGGACGAGAGTTCTAGAAGCTAGTGGGATTTAGGAAGAGGAGAGTTCTAGAAGCTAGTGAGTTTTAGGAAGACGAGAGTTCTAGAAGCTAGTGAGTTTTAGGAAGACGAGAGTTCTAGAAGCTAGTGGGATTTAGGATTCTATAGAAAGAAAAAGGAGAAAAAAATAATACTATTGTATATTATTATTTAGAAAAGTTTTTTTTTGTTTTTAATTGTTGACAGCCAGTAGACACCGTGTTTATATTGTAGAAGGTGAAGCATTGTAGTTGATTATAATGAGAAATGGAAGTTGTTTTCTGTTGTTGGTAAGGAAACTTGTCCAACAAAAACATAGGATATATTTGTTGTCTTAATGGGGAAGGTGTTACAGGCTTTGGTTTTTCCATTTATGTTTTGAGGTTGGACTTTAGCCCGTCTAGCTCGTTAGCACATCTAGCTCGTTAGCACGTCTAGCTCGTTAGCGCGTCTAGCCCGTTAGCACGTCTAGCTCGTTAGCACGTCTAGCTCGTTAGCACGTAGGACGCACTGATTGGTGTCACCTCGTTAGTCAGTATGTGTTACACCTGTGCTGGCTTGTCCATCTCGTTAGTGGGAAGGTGTTTCACCTGAGCTGGTCCAGGTTCTATTTATGAGTGTCTGGCCCAGTGCTCCAGTTGTCTTGATACATGTGGAGAGTCAACACCTTTAGTTGCGCCACCTTTTTGGTTTGCTTCCTGTCTTTAAGTTTGGTGTGGGTTTTTCTTTTGTTTGCCTCTTCTTGGGCATATTTAGTGGGTCTCATGGTGGGTGTCTTTTAGGTCCCAGTTGTTGTTACAAGTCAACTTTCAGTGGACACCCCCGTAGTGTCTTTCAGAGGCCCTCCTGTTTAGTTGTGGTTGTTGTCAGTGACTCTTTGTTAGTTCCCTCTTCTATTTAAGGGACATTTCTGGTTTACTGCTGGGGAACGTAACAACAAACATTGTAGTAAAACAAGCTTATATTTTGGGTTGGATGTTGCATCCAATTGATTATATTTTTATCAATGGAATTTCCTTAGAATGCTCTCTAGTCTTTCAGTTGTTAATCTTGTTTGTTGTGGTAAATATTTGTTTTTTCCTGTGAAGCCATTGTGTTGCATCCATGTCTGAAATGTGCTGTATAAATAAAGCTTGATTTGATTATGTTGTAAAACAAATGAACCCAATGACTGTCCAATCAACAGACTCTTGCAAAACCAATGAACAGATATGTGCAAAAACAACACATATCTTGGTCCATCTTAGTATGAAAAACAGTATAAATTCAGTATATCTTCCACTGTCAGAATATATAATATATAATTTTAATGGTAGGTTTATTTGAACAGTGAGAGACAGAATAACAACACAAATATCCAGAAAAACGCATGTCAAAAACCTACTATTAAAATTATAGACTGATAATTTCTTTGTAAGTGGGCAAATGTACAAAATCAGCAGGGGATCAAAAACTTTTTTCCCCCACTGTACGTTTAGTTTCACTTTTCAACCAACCCAGTTCATTTGTTGAAATCAATATGTCAAAGGATTCAACTACTGAAAACTGAAACAAACAAATGGATCAAAAAGATCAATCCCACTTTTCCAGCCTGCTGAAGGCGTGGTGGAGTGGTCGACACCACCCCCGGCTCTACCAGGGGCTTGAGGTGGTCTCCCACAGCTCTGCTTATGTCATGTTCTGTGGCCTTGCTGTTCCATTTTCTTGACTGCCCCTGCAACACAGAAATAAACACATTTAGTCATATTATATAAAACATTCAAAGTAATGGATATGGAGCATCTATGCAACACAGAAACACATTTAGTCATATAAAACACTCAGGGCCGGTTTCACATAAAAGGCTTAAGCTTAGTCCCAGACTAAAAGATAGTGGTAGATTTAACTTTTGGATAGGAGTTAAATCCTTGAGGTTTTTGGCATCTGGAATCTTTCATTGTGAAACTGGTGATTTGTGTGGTGCCAGTGAAGCAACTGTGTTTAATTGTTCACAAAGTCTGCAGGAGGAGTCTTTACATCTAGTTTCCTGATGCTGCTGGTCAAGCCAACTATAAAGTCTGCAGGAGGAGTCTTTACATCTAGTTTCCTGATGCTGCTGGTCAAGCCAACTATAAAGTCTGCAGGAGGAGTCTTTACATCTACTTTCCTGATGCTGCTGGCCAAGCCAACTATAAAGTCTGCAGGAGGAGTCTTTACATCTAGTTTCCTGATGCTGCTGGTCAAGCCAACTATAAAGTCTGCAGGAGTAGTCTTTACATCTAGTTTCCTGATGCTGCTGGCCAAGCCAACTATAAAGTCTGTAGGAGAAGTCTTTACATCAAGTTTCCTGATGCTGCTGACCAAGCCAACTATAAAGTCTGCAGGAGGAGTCTTTACATCTAGTTTCCTGATGCTGCTGGCCAAGCCAACTATAAAGTCTGCAGGAGGAGTCTTTACATCTAGTTTCCTGATGCTTCTGGTCAAGCCAACTATAAAGTCTGCAGGAGGAGTCTTTACATCTACTTTCCTGATGCTGCTGGCCAAGCCAACTATAAAGTCTGCAGGAGGAGTCTTTACATCTAGTTTCCTGATGCTGCTGGTCAAGCCAACTATAAAGTCTGCAGGAGTAGTCTTTACATCTAGTTTCCTGATGCTGCTGGCCAAGCCAACTATAAAGTCTGTAGGAGAAGTCTTTACATCTAGTTTCCTGATGCTGCTGACCAAGCCAACTATAAAGTCTGCAGGAGGAGTCTTTACATCTAGTTTCCTGATGCTGCTGGCCAAGCCAACTATAAAGTCTGCAGGAGGAGTCTTTACATCTAGTTTCCTGGTGCTGCTGGTCAAGCCAACTATAAAGTCTGCAGGAGGAGTCTTTACATCTACTTTCCTGATGCTGCTGGTCAAGCCAACTATAAAGTCTGCAGGAGGAGTCTTTACATCTAGTTTCCCGATGCTGCTGGCCAAGCCAACTATAAAGTCTGCAGGAGGAGTCTTTACATCTAGTTTCCTGATGCTGCTGGTCAAGCCAACTATAAAGTCTGCAGGAGGAGTCTTTACATCTAGTTTCCTGATGCTGCTGGCCAAGCCAACTATAAAGTCTGCAGGAGGAGTCTTTACATCTAGTTTCCTGATGCTGCTGGCCAAGCCAACTATAAAGTCTGCAGGGCCATTTGTGAACTGAGGAGTCTTTACATCTAGTTTCCTGATGCTGCTGGCCAAGCCAACTATAAAGTCTGCAGGAGGAGTCTTTACATCTAGTTTCCCGATGCTGCTGGCCAAGCCAACTATAAAGTCTGCAGGAGGAGTCTTTACATCTAGTTTCCTGATGCTGCTGGCCAAGCCAACTATAAAGTCTGCAGGGCCATTTGTGAACTGAGGAGTCTTTACATCTAGTTTCCTGATGCTGCTGGCCAAGCCAACTATAAAGGGCAATATGAATATCTGAATATGGGCAGTTCCCAGGAGTGATTGGCTGCTCACCTCTAGTTGTTGTTTCTTCCTGTAATCCTGATAATAATGCAGATATCTCACCTCTAGATGTTGTTTCTTCTTGTAATCCTGATAATAATGCAGATATCTCACCTGAAGTTGTTGTTTCTGCTTGTAATCCTGATAATAATGTAGATATCTCACCTCTAGTTGTTGTTTCTTCTTGTAATCCTGATAATGCAGAAATCTCACCTGTAGTTGTTGTTTCTTCTTGTAATCCTGATAATAATGCAGATATTTCACCTCTAGTTCTTGTTTCTTCTTGTAATCCTGATAATAATGCAGATATCTCACCTGAAGTTGTTGTTTCTTCTTGTAATCCTGATAATAATGCAGATATCTCACCTCTAGTTGTTGTTTCTTCTTGTAATCCTGATAATAATGCAGATATCTCACCTCTAGTTGTTGTTTCTTCTTGTAATCCTGATAATAATGCAGATATCTCACCTGAAGTTGTTGTTTCTTCTTGTAATCCTGATAATAATGCAGATATCTCACCTCTAGTTGTTGTTTCTTCCTGTAATCCTGATAATAATGCAGATATCTCACCTCTAGTTGTTGTTTCTTCTTGTAATCCTGATAATAATGCAGATATCTCACCTCTAGTTGTTGTACTCTTCTTGTGGTTACATTTCCATTGAATTCACAGCAAATTGCAGCCCAACCCTCTTGTTATACTGCTCAGTAGCAGCAGTGTGGTTTTTACCTTCAATAACTGGATGGTTTGACAACGTTTGTTTTGGAGCATTTTTTCATACACACTAAAGTTTTTTTGAACAAATTATTTTTGCCTCTGCCATTGTTTCGTCTCCAGATTCACACCAGTATTGGTGTTTTCTATTCCGGGTTTTAATGAGCACCACTAGACCAACAGCATGTGTTCATACTGAACCTAATCAGGATTAACCCAGGTGTTCATACTGAACCTAATCAGGATTAAGCCAGGTGTTCATACTGAACCTAATCAGGCTTAACCCAGGTGTTCATACTGAACCTAATCAGGATTAACCCAGGTGTTCATACTGAACCTAATCAGGCTTAACCCAGGTGTTCATACTGAACCTAATCAGGATTAACCCAGGTGTTCATACTGAACCTAATCAGGATTAATCCAGGTGTTCATACTGCACCTAATCAGGCTTAACCCAGGTGTTCATGCTGAACCTAATCAGGATTAACCCAGGTGTTCATACTGAACCTAATCAGGATTAACCCAGGTGTTCATACTGGACCTAATCAGGATTAACCCAGGTGTTCATACTGAACCTAATCAGGATTAACCCAGGTGTTCATACTGAACCTAATCAGGCTTAACCCAGGTGTTCATACTGAACCTAATCAGGCTTAACCCAGCTGTTCTCATTCAGGCTTACTTACCTGACTCCAGTCTCCGATTAACTAAGCCAAATTTAAGACACGATCACGAAAGCTACTTAAATATCCTAGTTTAACTAGTTCTGGCTTAATCTAAACCCTGCAGGGTCTGAATGAAACCTAATGTCCAGTGGGATTGATCTGTTTGATCCAATTGTTTGTTTCAGTTTTCAGTTGTTGAATCCTTGACGTATTGTTGACTTCAAAACTTTTCAGTTTCAACAAATGCACTGGGTTGGTTGAAAAGTGATACTGTTTTGACATAGTGGAAGATATACTGAATTGATACTGTTTTTCATACTAAGATATGGGCTCATTGGTTATGCAAGAGGGCGGCAGGTAGCCTAGTGGTTAGAGCTGACAAGGTAAAAATACACTGCTCAAAATAAATAAAGGGAACACTTAAACAACACAATGTAACTCCAAGTCAATCACACTTCTGTGAAATCAAACTGTCCACTTAGGAAGCAACACTGATTGACAATACATTTCACATGCTGTTGTGCAAATGGAATAGACAATAGGTGGAAATTATAGGCAATTAGCAAGACACCCCCAATAAAGGAGTGGTTCTGCAGGTGGGGACCACAGACCACTTCTCAGTTCCTATGCTTCCTGGCTGATGTTTTGGTCACTTTTGAATGCTGGCGGTGCTTTCACTCTAGTGGTAGCATGAGTCTACAACCCACACAAGTGGCTCAGGTAGTGCAGCTCATCCAGGATGGCACATCAATGCGAGCTGTGGCAAGAAGGTTTGCTGTGTCTGTCAGCGTAGTGTCCAGAGCATGGAGGTGCTACCAGGAGACAGGCCAGTACATCAGGAGACGTGGAGGAGGCCGTAGGAGGGCAACAACCCAGCAGCAGGACCACTACCTCCGCCTTTGTGCAAGGAGAAGCAGGAGGAGCACTGCCAGAGCCCTGCAAAATGACCTCCAGCAGGCCACATGTGCATGTGTCTGCTCAAACGGTCAGAAACAGACTCCATGAGGGTGGTATGAGGGCCCGACGTCCACAGGTGGGGGTTGTGCTTACAGCCCAACACCGTGCAGGACGTTTGGCATTTGCCAGAGAACACCAAGATTGGCAAATTCGCCACTGGCGCCCTGTGCTCTTCACAGATGAAAGCAGGTTCACACTGAGCACGTGACAGACGTGACAGAGTCTGGAGACGCCGTGGAGAACGTTCTGCTGCCTGCAACATCCTCCAGCATGACCGGTTTGGCGTTGGGTCAGTCATGGTGTGGGGTGGCATTTCTTTGGGGGGCCGCACAGCACTCCATGTGTTCGCCAGAGGTAGCCTGACTGCCATTAGGTACCGAGATGAGATCCTCAGACCCCTTGTGACACCATATGCTGGTGCGGTTGGCCCTGGGTTCCTCCTAATGCAAGACAATGCTAGACCTCATGTGGCTGGAGTGTGTCAGCAGTTCCTGCAAGAGGAAGGAACTCTACTCTAACTCTACTCTAATACTGACTAACGAGGTGACACCAATCAGTGCTAACGAGCTAGACGTGCTAAAGTCCAACCTCAAAACATAAATGGAAAAACCAAAGCCTGTAACACCTTCCCCTTTAAGACAACAAATATATCCTATTGGACAAGTTTGCTCACCACCAACAGAAAACAACTTCCATTTCACATTATAATCAACTACAATGCTTCACCTTCACCAATATAAACATAATGTCTACTGGCTGTCAACAATTAAAAACACGTACTTTTAAATAATAATAATATACAATAATAATTTTTCACCTTTTTCTTTCTATAGAATCCCCCACCTTGGTTCACTTACTATAGAATCCTAAAACTCACTAGCTTCTAGAACTCTCGTCTTCCTAAAACTCACTAGCTTCTAGAACTCTCATCCCCTTGGAACGAGCCCAAACTAAACTCATCACCAATACAGAAAAACGTGCAGTCAAAATAAATTGTGATCCATGGCAACGCACTGGCTAAACGCAAAACACAAATCTTTTTGAGACAATCAGCAACCAAGTTGTCCTTACCACGGACATGTCTGATTTCAAGAGGAAACTCCTGCAATATCCGTAGTAACTTTCCACCTCACTGCGGAGCTTCTCTCTCTTTTCAGGGTTCACTAGATAGGCATGTTGTTGGATCGGGGCCCAGTCCCCAATGTCATGCTCTAGTACATTTGGGTTGGCATGTGTGAGAATGAACCCTGATATTCTAAAAGCAGGGCAACAATGTCAATATAATTGTACCAAAAATTGTCAGTTGGTTACATAAATAATTATGATTACTAAATGTCACATGAAATGTAAATATGAAATATTTGGTTGGATAGTCTTATTTTCAAAGTCTTTTCAATTACATTTTGCTGGGTGGGATATCCCCAATGTCAAAACACAGTTTTAACTTGTCCAAATCAATAACCAATATGCAAAAACTGTTTGTGATTTATTGAAAACGTAAACATAAAATGTGCTATATACCCAAACATCTGACACAATAATCATATTACTTGGATTTTTTTTTTTAAACAAGCACCTTATAAAACTGCACAAGCAGCAATAAATCACTGATATCCATTAGGGGGGAAATCAGGTTGTTCATGCTGTTGAAACTAACAACTAAACAAACACATGGAAATGGGAGATATATTTTACCTCACTGGTTAGAGGACAACATGCAGAAGACAGTCAGCTACATTTTGGAGTGATGCATTTAAATGTAGGGGTCACTAAACAAAGGAACGCAACACTTATTTGTCATAACTCATCGATATCATGTTGAAATCAATTGTGCCGAGAGGAGGGAGATGAGGTTGCAAGTCCTGTTAAAACTAACAGCTCAAAAACCACACGGAATCTGGGAATAATGTGTACATCACTTGTTAGTGGACAACATGTAGAAAACAGCCAGATACATTTTGAAGTGTTGCATTTTGATTCCAGTGGGTCACCAACATGGTAAGTGTAACTCTTTTTTTGTTAGTCACTTTTTGTTAAATCTCATATATAGTACTCTTCCATTTCAGAGCCTGGATTTTCCCCCTGAGGCTAATATCCATATCATGCTGAAATCAATAGAACAGGGAACAAACGTTTAGGGTTCTACATTGTGACATCATTAAAATACTCCTACTACAATGTTTAAACATTCTACTGTGTGAAATTATTTCATTGATATCATGAAACAACTCCTTCATGTATGTATTTTCTGATATTTGATCAGAAGTCTTTTATCAGATTATCTCTGGTAACAGCTTTAAGATTTCTCTCCTGTGTGTGTTCTCTTGTGTACTGTCAGACCGCTAGATGAAACAAAACTCTTCCCACATTGATTACAGCTATAAGGTTTCTCTCCTGTGGGTGTTCGTCGGTGTATAGTCAGATAGCTAGATTGACTAAAACTCTTCCCACATTGATCACAGCTATAAGGTTTCTCTCCTGTGTGCGTTCTCTGGTGCATTGTCAGATAGCTAGATTGACTAAAACTCTTCCCACATTGACCACAGATATAAGGTTTCTCTCCTTTGTGCGTTCTCTGGTGCATTGTCAGATAGCTAGATTGACTAAAACTCTTCCCACATTGATTACAGATATAAGGTTTCTCTCCTGTGTGTATTCTCTGGTGTATAGTCAGATAGCAAGATGTATTAAAACTCTTCCCACATTGATCACAGCTATAAGATTTCTCTCCTGTGTGTCTTCTCTGGTGTAGTGTCAGAGTTCTAGATGCAGCAAAATTCTTCCCACATTGACCACAGCTATAAGGTTTATCTCCTGTGTGTATTCTCTGGTGCACTGTCAGCTCTCCAGATCGACCAAAACTCTTCCCACATTGATCACAGCTATACAATTTCTCTCCTGTGTGTGTTCTCTGGTGTGATACCAGATGGCCAGATTGACCAAAACTCTTCCCACATTGACCACAGCTATAAGGTTTCTCTCCTGTGTGTATTCTCTTGTGTTGAGTCAGATGGCAAGATTGACCAAAACTCTTCCCACATTGACCACAGCTTTAAGATTTCTCTCCTGTGTGTGTTCTCTGATGAATTTTAATGCCTGATGAGGAAGTAAATCTCTTCCCACAGTCAGAGCAGCAGTGAGTTCTCTTCCCTGTGGATCTCTGCAGGTGTTTCTTGAGGTGTTCTGATGTGGAGAGACTCTTCTCTGCCTCTTCAGCATCATGATGTTGTTGAGGCTCCCCAGAGGATCCACAATAGTAAAGTTTCTCTCCTGTGTGAACAACAAAGTCAGACAGATGATTAAAGGCCCACAACAGCAGAAATCCACTGTAAAAGGTGATGCCAACAGTGGCGCCATGATGTTGGACAACAATTGACGTCTGTAATGAATGTTAAAATTATTTGACATTTGCCTTAAAATGAGCAAGAATAGTCATATTTTGTCTTGTTTTCACATTAGTAGTGACATAGATGATTGTAGGCTAGAAATAAGTTATTCATGTTGTTGAAACTCTAAGCAGTGTGCCAGACGACTTTTGGTCTCCAATATAGGCCCCTTTCTGTGTTTGCTAAAATTGTGGCACGAGGGCAATTTGATTGCAGAAACTCCTCCCTGCTAATGAGGAAACCGATAGTTATGGATGTAGTATATCTGCCTGGAGCAAAAATGGTGAGCAAAGATTTTAATTTCTCACAATGTATTCTGAATGTGAATGGGGGAAAACTCAGGGGAGTAACCTCCATTTCCAGGTTGGTAATGAGTGCATTTCACACTACTTTGGATTATAATTGTAAGGCTCGTTTGAATGTCCTGTTTAACCTCTATGGGCTAGGTGGGACGCTCAGCCAGTTGAATCCCGTGGCGCGATATTCAAATACCTTAGAAATGCTTTTACTTCAATTTCTCAAACATATGACTATTTTACACCATTTTAAAGACAAGACTCTCCTTTATCTAACCACACTGTCGGATTTCAAAAAGGCTTTACAACGAAAGCAAAACATTAGATTATGTCAGCAGAGTACCCAGCCAGAAATAATCAGACACCCATTTTTCAAGCTAGCATATAATGTCACAAAAACCAAAACCACAGCTAAATGCAGCACTAACCTTTGATGATCTTCATCAGATGACAATCCTAGGACATTATGTTATACAATACATGCATGTTTTGTTCAATCAAGTTCATATTTATATCAAAAAACAGCTTTTTACATTAGCATGTGACGTTCAGAACTAGCATACCCCCCGCAAACTTCCGGTGAATTTACTAAATTACTCACGATAAACATTCACAAAAAACATAACAATTATTTTAAGAATTATAGATACAGAACTCCTTTATGCACTCGCTATGTCCGATTTTAAAATAGCTTTTCGGTGAAAGCACATTTTGCAATATTCTGAGTACATAGCCCGGCCATCACATGCTAGCTATTTTGACACCCACCAAGTGTGGTACTCACCAAACTCCGATTTACTATTAGAAAAGTTTGATTACCTTTGCTGTCTTCGTCAGAATGCACTCCCAGGACTTCTACTTCAATAACAAATGTTGGTTTGGTTCAAAATAATCCATAGTTATATCCAAATAGCGGCGTTTTGTTCGTGCGTTCAAGACACTATCCGAAAGGTAAATAAGGGTCACGCGCACGGCGCATTTCGTGACAAAACATTTCTAAATATTCCATTACCGTACTTCGACGCATGTCAACCGCTGTTTAAAATCAATTTTTATGCTATTTTTCTCGTAAAAAAAGCGATAATATTCCGACCGGGAAACCCTGTATACGTTCAAAGAGAGAGAAAGTAAACATGGAGTCGTCTCGTGCACGCGCACGCCATTCTCATTGTCCTCTGATAGACCACTTGCAAAAGGCGCTAATGTGTTTCAGCCTGGGGCTCCAAAGCAACCATTCAAATTTCTGGCGCCTTCTGAGAGTCTATGGGAGTGTTAGAAAATGTCACGTCATGCCAGAGATCCCCTGTTTTGGTTAGAGATGATCAAGAAGGCCATGAAATGGTCAGAGAGAGCGCTTCCTGTTTGGAATCTTCTCAGGTTTTGGCCTGCCAAATGAGTTCTGTTATACTCACAGACACCATTCAAACAGTTTTAGAAACTTTGGAGTGTTTTCTATCCAAAGTTAATAATTATATGCATATTCTAGTTTCTGGGCAGGAGTAATAATCAGATTAAATAATCAGACACCCATTTTTCAAGCTAGCATATAATGTCACAAAAACCAAAACCACAGCTAAATGCAGCACTAACCTTTGATGATCTTCATCAGATGACACTCCTAGGACATTATGTTATACAATACATGCATGTTTTGTTCAATCAAGTACATATTTATATAAAAAAACTGCTTTTTACATTAGCATGTGACGTTCAGAACTAGCATTCCCACCGAACACTTCCGGTGAATTTACTAAATTACTCACGATAAACATTCACAAAAAACATAAATTATTTTAAGAATTATAGATACAGAACTCCTTTATGCAATCGCGGTGTCCGATTTTAAAATAGCTTTTCGGTGAAAGCACATTTTGCAATATTCTGAGTAGATAGCTCGCCATCACGGGCTAGCTAATTTGACACCCTCCAAGTTTGGCCCTCACCAAACTCAGATTTACTATAAGAAAAATTGGATTACCTTTGCTGTTCTTCATCAGAATGCACTCCCAGGACTTCTACTTCAACAACAAATGTTGGTTTGGTTCCAAATAATCCATAGTTATATCCAAATAGCGGCATTTTGTTTGTGCGTTCAAGACACTATCCGAAGGGTGACAAAGGGTGACGCGCGGACGCGTATCGTGACAAAAAAATTCAAAATATTCCATTACCGTACTTTGAAGCATGTCAAACGCTGTTTAAAATCAATGTTTAAAATCTATTTTTATGCAATTTTTCTCGTAAAAAAGCGATAATATTCCGACCGGGAGACGTCCTTTCCGTTCAAAGACTCAAAATCTAAAATGGACTCTTCATGTGCATGCGCGCACCAGTCTCATTGTTCTCAGATCGACCACTTACCAAATGCGCTACTGTTTTTCAGCCATGGACAGCAGAGTCATCATTCAACGTTCTGGCGCCTTCTGAGAGCCGTAGAAAGTGTCACGTTACAGCAGAGATCCTTTGTTTTGGATAGAGATGACAAAGAAGGCCAAGAAATGGTCAGACAGGGTACTTCCTGTACAGAATCTTGTCAGGTTTTGGCCTGCCATTTGAGTTCTGTTATACTCACAGACACCATTCAAACAGTTTTAGAAACTTTGGAGTGTTTTCTATCCAAAGCTACTAATTATATGCATATTCTAGTTTCTGGGCAGGAGTAATAACCAGATTAATTCGGGTACGTTTTTTATCCGGCCGTGAAAATACTGCCCTCTATCCCTAACAAGTTAACACTTTTTTGGTTACTACATGATTCCATATGTGTTATTTCATAGTTTTGATGTCTTCACTATTATTCTACACTTTAGAAAATAGTAAAAATAAAGAAAAACCCTTGAATGAGTAGTTGTGTCCAAACTTTTGACTGGTACTGTATAGTTAAATGCACTAAATGGGTACAGATTGAAGATGCACTCGCTCATCCACAGAATAATTGTACGTATCTATTTTCAAAGGATAAAATATAGAACATTAACAGCTTCATACTTAAGAACACTAGAACAATGTGGAAGAAAATTGAACGTTTCTACAAGAATCAATATGAATTCCTAAAAACACAACCTTCTGGAACAATCCATCTATAGCTTTCAGGGTTCACCCATAAATTGGTCCACAAGGAAAACTAAAGGCATAGAAACCGGAAATTACTTGGCAACAGGAAATACATTTATTTCGGTGACAGAGCTATAGAGCAACTTTGGACTACAGTAGATACACTACATGACCAAAAATATGTGGACACCTGCTTGTCGAACAACTTATTCCAAAATCACGGTCATTAAAATGGAGTTGGTCCCCCCTTTGCTGGTATAACAGCCTCCACTCTTCTGGGAAGGCTTTCCACTAAATGTTGGAACATTGCTGTGCTTCCATTCAGCCACAAGAGCATTAATGTGGACGGGCACTGATGTTGGGCGATTAGGCCTGGCTCGCAGTTGGCGTACCAATCCATCCCAAAGGTGTTCGATGGGGTTGAGGTCGGTGCTCTGTGCAGGCCAGTCAAGTTCTTCTACACCGATCTCGACAAACCATTTCTTTATGGACCTCGCTTTGTGCACAGGGGCATTGTCATGCTGAAACAGGAAAGGGTCTTCCCCAAATTGTTGCCACAAAGTTGGAAGCACAGAATCGTCTAGAATGTCATTGTATGCTGTAGCGTTTACACCACTCCAGCCGACGCTTGGCATTGCGCATGGCGATCTTAGGCTTGTATGTGGCTGCTATGGTAACCCATTTCATTTAGATCCTGACAAAAAGTTATTGTGATGACGTTGCTTCCAGAGGCAGTTTGGAACTCGGTAGTGAGTGTTGAAACCGAGGACAGACGATTTGTACTCGTTACGCGCTTCAGCACATGGCTGTCCCGTTCTATGAGCTTGTGTGGCCCACCACTGAGCGGTTGTTGCTCCTAGATGTTACCACTTCACAATAACAGCACTTACAGTTGATTGGGGAAGCTCTAGCAAGGCAAAAATTCGACAAACTGACTTATTGGAATGATGGCATCCTATGACGGTGCCACGTTGAAAGTCACTGAGCGCTTCAGTAAGGCTATTCTACTGCCAATGTTTGTCTATGGAGATTACATGGCTGTGTGCTCGATTTTATACACCGGTCGGCAACAGGTGTGTCTGAAATAGCCGAATCCACTAATTTGAAGGGGTGTCCACATACTTTTGTATAGATAGTGTATGTCATGACTGTAAACAACTTGCTTTAACAATTCAACATTTGCTAAACAGCACCATGTTAGACTACTGCAGCCTCACTCTAGCAACGATATCAAAGTCCTTTTTGAGAACGCGAAAATTAAAAGTGTGCGTCGAACGGTTTTCTTGGAATGATTTGTAGCCATGTCTCGACTATCTGTGCATGAGAGTCCATCCAACTCAGTTTCCCTACCAGAAAAAATACGTGATTCCGTAAAGTCAATTTGCGCACGCGATTTCAGGAAGAAACTGAAGAGCAAATGGACTGACCGCGTTTTGTGACTGTCTGCTCACTTGACCGCAGTTAATATTGGCCTAGGAATTGTCCTCCAGTTTAATACAATGGAATTGCAGTATTGATTGAGGGCTAGTCCATTCTGTGAGACATCTAAGTTGTGATTTTGCTGCAAATCCATTGTTAAAGCTTGTTGATGGTATTCACATCTTACAGTGTAGCTTTATCAATTCCTACATTAAAAAACAGCATTGAAGCTCAGAACTTCAGTAGAATGCCGTTTTAAAACCACGCATCAGTTCAACAACTATTTTCAAGACAGCACTTACTGGTGTTCAGATCTTCTGTCTCCTCCTCCTCTTCCTCCTTCAATATGACAGTTATCTCTCCTTCACTCCAAAAAAAGCATAATCTTTCTTTTCTTCTTTCAATGTAACAGCCTCAGCCTCAACTTCTTTTTGAACTGTGACATCCTCCTCTTCCTCTTTCACGACCACGTTCAGACACAGACCCTCTTCCTCCTCCTGTTTCACTAGAGCCTCTTTCTCCGTCCAGCAGACCTCCTCTTCTTTAACAGGAGAGTAGCTTAGTGAACTCATGGTCGGGACTGTTAGCCAGCTAACCTAGCTAGTTAGCGACTAGCCTAGTGATGGGCTAATTTATCAAGCCAGCTACCGTTACCTGACTAAACGGAAATATGACATTAAATGGAGAAAATAGTTATAAGACAGAATTATGTTTAAAATACAGTGACAAATATACACCGAAGCAGTCTGAACAGCTTGCATGATTCGGCTAGGAAGCTAACGAAGTGGCTGACTAGATGTTGTTGAAGAAGTGTTCCATCCACTACATTATACATCACGCTGAAAGCAACGCCTGAAAGACGCACATCTCCGTCTGTTGACTGGAGGGAAACGCAGATAAATGTTTATTTTATTTCCAGACAAAAAGTGAATTTTTACATGTATTTCATTAAATAATAATATAATAGTCAGACAACTGCAGATTTGTAATAAGTAATAATAACCTACTTCCACATTCGACCAACCCAACAGATGTTTCTACTACAGTGAATATTAACCAATGAGGTGGGTCTTTCCACATTCTACCAACACAACAGATGTTTCTACTATGAAGCAAGTTTAATTCCCAAATAGCCTCTACAGGTTTGGTCATTATCAGGTATTGGAGCGTTGAAAGATGATGCACAACAACGGTTTCTTCCAGGAAACCACGACTCCAATAACCACCGCGTTCGAAATAACTGTAAAGTACTTCGCTATCGAAACAACTACCGCTATAATCAACCTGTTCGCAATACATGGGTATTGGGATCTGACCTCATTGATCTGTCAGTAAGCTATGTCTACATGGGATCTGACCTCATTGATCTGTCAGTAAGCTATGTTTACATGGGTATTGGGATCTGACCTCATTGATCTGTCAGTAAGCTATGTTTACATGGGTATTGGGATCTGACCTCATTGATCTGTCAGTAAGCTATGTCTACATGGGTATTGGGATCTAACCTCATTGATCTGTCAGTAAGCTATGTTTACATGGGTTTGGGATCTGACCTCATTGATCTGTCAGTAAGCTATGTTTACATGGGTATTGGGATCTGACCTCATTGATCTGTCAATAAGCTATGTTTACATGGGTATTGGGATCTGACCTCATTGATCTGTCAGTAAGCTATGTCTACATGGGTATTGGGATCTGACCTCATTGATCTGTCAGTAAGCTATGTTTACATGGGTATTGGGATCTGACCTCATTGATCTGCCAGTAAGCTATGTCTACATGGGTATAGGGATCTAACCTCATTGATCTGCCAGTAAGCTATGTCTACATGGGTATTGGGATCTAACCTCATTGATCTGTCAGTAAGCTATGTTTACATGGGTATTGGGATCTCAGCTGTAGTATAATCCAGAAAAGCAGTCCTACCAGCTAGCAGTGCAATGAACCTTGTCTGATAGCCAATCAACCGTGTCCTAATTAACTACAATGACACTATGGGGGTGTCCACTGAAAGTTGACTAGTAACAACAACTGGGACCAAAAAGACACCCACCATGAGACCCACTAAATCTGCCCAAGAAGAGACAAACAAAAGAAAAACCCACAACAAATTTAAAGACAGGAAGTAAAACAAAAAGGTGGAGCATCTAAAGGTGTTGATTCCAGTCTCCACATCTATCAAGACAACTGGAACACTGGGCCAGACACTCTTAAATCGAACCTGGACCAGCTCAGGTGAAACACCTTCCCACTAATGAGATGGACAAGCCAGCACAGGTGTAACACATACTGACTAACGAGGTGACACCAATCAGTGCGTCCTACGTGCTAACGAGCTAGACGTGCTAACGAGCTATACATGCAAACGAGCTGTACGTGCTAACGAGCTAGCGAGCTATACGTGCTAACGAGCTATACGTGCTAACGGGCTATACGTGCTAACGGGCTATACGTGCTAAAGTCCAACCTCAAAACAGAAATGGAAAAACCAAAGCCTGTAACACCTTCCCCCTTAAGACAACAAATATATCCTATATTTTTGTTGGACAAGTTTGCTCACCTCCAACAGAAAACAACTTCCATTTCACATTATAATCAACTAGAATGATTCACCTTCACCAATATAAACATGGGGTCTACTGGCTGTCAACAACTAAAAATAAGAAAAAACCCGTATTTCTAAATAATAATATACAATAGTATTATTTTTTTCTCCTTTTTCTTTCTATAGAATCCTAAAACTCACTATGTTCTAGAACTCCCGTCTTCCTAAAACTCACTAGCTTCTAGAACTCTCGTCTTCCTAAAACTCACTAGCTTCTAGAACTCTCGTCCCCTTGGAACGAGCCCAAATGAAACTCATCTCCAATGATGTTGTAAAACTCTTTCCACATTGATCACAGCTATAAGGTTTCTCTCCTGTGTGTATTCTCTGGTGTAGAGTCAGATGGCCAGATGTTGTAAAACTCTTCCCACATTGATCACAGCTATAACGTTTCTCTCCTGTGTGGATTCTCTGATGAATTTTAATGCCTGCTGGGGAGGTGAATCTCTTCCCACAGTCAGAGCAGCAGTGAGTTCTCTTCACTGTGGATCTCTACAGGTGTTTATTGAGGTATTCTGATCTGGAGAGACTCTTCTCTGCCTCTTCAGCATCACAAGGTTGTTGAGGCTCCCCAGAGGATCCACAATAGTAAAGTATCTCTCCTGTGTGAACAACAAAGTCAGACAGATGATTGAAGGCCCAAAACAGTGGAAATCCACTGTAAAAGGTGATACCATCAGCGTAGCCATGATGTTGTACAACAATTGACGTCTGTAATGAATGTTAAAATTATTTGACAATTGTCTTAAAATGAGCAAGAAGTGTCATATTTTGTCTTCTTTTCACATTAGTAGTAACATCGATGATTGTAGGCTAGAAATAAGATATTCATGTTGCTGAAACTCTAAACAGTGTGCCAGTCGACTTTTGGTCTCCAATATAGGCCCCTTTCTGTGTTTGCTAAAATTGCAGCATGAGGGCAAAGCACACACAATTTGGTTGCAGAAACTCCTCCCTGCTAATGAGGAAACCGCTAGTTATGGATGTAGTATATCTGGTAATGAGGAAACCACTAGTTAGGGATGTAGTATATCTGCCTGGAGCAAAAATGATGAGCAAAGATTTTAGTTTTTCACAATGTATTCTGAATGTGAATGGGGGAAACTCAGGGGAGTAACCTCCATTTCCAGGAAGCTTATGAGTGCATTTCACACTACTTTGGATTATAATTGTAAGGCTCGTTTGAATGTCCTGCTTAATATAATGTTTGCTACAGTATTAAGAATTATGTGTAATTATTGAAGAACCACATTTGGGTGTCAATAAAGTTAACATTTTTTTATTTCATTTTTTTTATTTCACTTTTATTTAACCAGGTAGGCCAGTTGAGAACAAGTTCTCATTAAGAACTGTGACCTGGCCAAGATAAAGCAAAGCAGTGTGACAAAAACAACAGAGTTGCACGTGGGATAAACAAACGTACAGCCAATAACACAATAGAAAATCTATATACAGTGTGTGCAAATGGAGTACGGAGGCAAGGCAATAAATAGACCATGGTAGCAGAGTAATTACAATTTAACAAATTAACACTGGAGTGATAGATGTGCAGATGATGATGTGCAAGTAGAAATACTGGTGTGCAAAAGAGCAGACAGAAAAGGTAAATAAAAACATGGGGATGAGGTAGGTAGTTGGATGGGCTATTTACAGATGGGCTGTGTACAGCTGCAGCGATCGGTAAGCTGCTCAGATAGCTGATTCTTAAAGTTAGTGAGGGAGATATGTCTCCAACTTCAGCGATTTTTGCAATTCGTTCCAGTCACTGGCAGCAGAGAACTGGAAGGAAAGGCGGCCAAAGTAGGTGTTGGCTTTGGGGATGACCAGTGAGATATACCTCCTGGAGCGCGTGCTATGGGTGGGTGTTGCTATGGTGACCAGTGAGCTGAGTGAAGGCGGCCTAGCAAAGACTTATAGATGACCTGGAGCCAGTGGGATTGGCAACGAATATGTAGCGAGGGCCAGCCGACGAGAGCATACAGGTCCTAGTGGTGGGTGGTACATGGGGCTTTGGTGACAAAACGGATGGCACTGTGATAGACTGCATCCAGTTTGCTGAGTAGAGTGTTGGATGCTATTTTGAAAATGACATCGCCGAAGTCAAGGATCGGTAGGATAGTCAGTTTTACGAGGGTATGTTTGGCAGAGTGAGTGAAGGAGGCTTTGTTGCGAAATAGGAAGCCGATTCTAGATTAATTTTGGATTGGAAATGCTTAATATTAGTCTGGAAGGAGAGTTTACAGTCCAGTCAGACAACTAGGTATTTATAGTTGTCCACATATTCTAAGTCAGAACTGTCCAGAGTAGTGATGCTGGACAGGCGGGTGCGGGCAGCGATCGGTTGAAAAGCATACATTTAGTTTTACTAGCGTTTAAGAGCAGTTGGAGGCCACGGATGGAGTGTTGTATGGCATTGAAGCTCGTTTGGAGGTTTGTTTACACAGTGTTCAAAGAAGGGCCAGATGTATACAGAATGGTGTCATCTGCGTAGAGGTGGATCAAGGAATCACCCGCAGCAAGAGCAACATCGTTGGTATATACAGAGAAAAGAGTCAGTCCGAGAATTGAACCCTGTGGTACCCCCATAGAGACTGACAGCGGTCCGGACAACAGGCCCTCCGATTTGACACACTGAACTCTGAGAAGTAGTTGGTGAACCAGGCGAGTCAGTCATTTGAGAAACCAAGGCTATTGAGTCTGCCGATAAGAATACAGTGAATGACAGAGTCGAAAGCCTTGGCCAGGTTGATGAAGACGGCTGCACAGTACTGTCTTTTATCGATGGCGGTTATGATATCGTTTAGTACCTTGAGCGTGGCTGAGGTGCACCCGTGACCAGCTCGGAAACTGGATTGCACAGCGGAGAAGGAACGGTGGGATTCAAAATGGTCAGTGATCTGTTTGATAACTTGACTTTCGAAGACTTTAGAAAGGCAGGGCAGGATGGATATAGGTCTGTAACAGTTTGGGTCTAGAGTGTCAACCCCTTTGAAGAGGGGGATGACCACGGAAGCATTCCAATCTTTAGGAATCTCGGACGATACGAAAGAGAGGTTAAACAGACTAGTAATAGGGGTTGCCACAATCAGCTATCTTGATTTGGGTGAAGGAGAAGCTGGGGAGGCTTGGGGAAGTAGCTGCGGGGGGTGGGGAGCTGTTAGTGCAGTACGCCACAGGATGTTTTTGTGCTGATCGAGGGCAGTCAGGTCTGGAGTGAACCAAGGGCTATATCTGTTCTTAGTTCTACATTTTTTGAAAGGGGCATGTTTATTTCAGGTGGTGAGGAAATTATAATTAAAGATCAAGCAGGCATCCTCTACTGACAGGATGAGGTCAATATCCTTCCAGGAGACCAGGGCCAGGTCGATTAGAAAGGCCTGCTTGCAGAAGTGTTTTAGGGAGCGTTTGACAGTGATGAGGGGTGGTCGTTTGACCGTGAACCCATAACGGATGCAGGCAATGAGGCAGTGATCACTGAGAGCCTGACTGAAATCAGCAGAGGTGTATTTGGAGGGCAAGTTGGTCTGGATAATATCTATGAGGGTGCCCATGTTTACGGATTTAGGGTTGTACCTGGTATGTTCCTTGATAATTTGTGTGAGATTGAGGGCATCTAGCTTGAATTGTAGGATGGCCGGAGGGTGAAGGATATCCCAGTTTAGGTCACCTAACAGAACAAACTCTGAAGATAGATGGGGGGCAATCAATTCACATATGGTGTCCAGGGTACAGCTGGGAACTGAGGGGAGGTCTGTAACAGGCGGCAACAGTGAGACTTATTTCTGGAGAGATACATTTTTTAAATTGGAAGCTCGAACTGTTTGGACATAGACCTGGAAAGTATGATAGAACTCTGCAGGCCATCTCTGCAGTAGATTGCAACTCCTCCCCCTTTGGCATTTCTATCTTGACGGAAAATGTTGTAGCTGGGGATGGAAATTTCAGAATTTTTGGTGGCCTTCCAAAGCCAGGATTCAGACACGGCAAAGACATCAAGATTGGTGGAGTGTGCTAAAGCAGTGAGTAAAACAAACTTAGGGAGGAGGCTTCTGATGTTAACATGCATGAAACCAAGGCTTCTACGGTTACAGAAGTCAACAAATGAGAGCGCCTGGGGACACACAGGGCCTGGATTAACCTCTACATCACCCGAGGAACAGAGGAGTAGGATGAGGGTACGGCTAAAGGCTATCTGAACTGGTCGTCTAGTGCGTTGTGAACAGAGAATAAAAGGAGCAGAATTCTGGGCGTGGTAGGATAGATTCAAGGCATGAGGTCCAGACAGGGGTATGGTAGGGTGCGGGTACAGTGGAGGTAAACATAGGCATTGAGTGACGATAAGAGGTTGCATCTCTGGATGAACCAGTTATGCTAGGTGAGGTCACCGCATGTGTGGGAGGTGGGACAAGAGAGCTCTCTGAGGCATGTTGAGTGGGACTAGGGGCTCCGCAGTAAAATAAAACAATGATAACTACCCTAAACAACAGTATATAGGGCATATTGACATTAGAGAGACATAAAGTGAGGCATAAAGCAATCACAGGTGTTGATTGGGAGAGCTAGCTAAGACAACAACGGGTAAAATGGCGATGAATGGCAGAGAGGGTCAGTTAGCTACACACAGGGCCTGAGTTCGAGGCTGGCGCCAACAGATAAACAAAACAGAGTACCGTGATTAATGAACAGTCCAGCAGGCATCAGCTATGTAGCCAAGTGATCATAGGGTCCAGTGAACAGCAATATATGAACCAGGGAAGCCGTTAGGTAGTCGTTCCTATGCTAGCCGAGAGACGCGCCTGGCTTGAGGCTAACTGGTGCTAGCTTCGGGACAACGGCGTCACCGACGTCTGGCAAAGGCCGGTTGAGGGCACATCTGATGGAATTGCGTCGGCAGACCAGTCGTGATGGATCGGCGGGGCTCCATGTCGACAAAGGGTTCAGGCCAATTGGCAAAAGAGATATTGTAGCTGGAGTAATTTTATTTGCTAGCCGGGAGATGCACCTGGCTCGAGGCTAACTGGTGCTAGCTTCAGGACAAGGGTGTTAGCCACTATAGCCACTCCGGTGCAAAGGTCCAGAGCTTACGGCAGGAATCCAGTGATGTAGTGGCTTCTAGTCGTGTTAGTGAAGAGTCTGGGAGGCATCAGCTGTGTAGCCGAGTGATCATAGGGTCCACTGAGCAGGCCGGGAAATGGGCCTGGCTCAAGGCTAGCTTCGAGGCTGGGCCACTCGGTAGCAGCTAGCTAGCTGTGATTATCCGGTGTAATGGTCCAGAGCTTACGGCAGGAATACGGTGATGTAGTGGAGAAAAACAGTCCGACATGCTCAGGGTTGATATCGCGCTGTGCAGACTGGCAGGTATTATCCAGGCTAAAAGCGGCTGGTGTCTGAACTAAAAAGGTAAAGGCCGCTAACAGTGGCTAACAATGACTAAATAGCTAGTAGCTAATTAGCTGGTTAGCTCCTGATGGCTAGGTTCTGATGGAGGTTCTAGCTATAAGGTCTAAAAAATAGCAGATCCGTATCACATTAGGTGAGGCGGATTGCTGGAAGGTATATTTAATTTAAACATGGAAAAAGAGATTGAAATATTTTGCAATATATACAAATAAAAATGAAAAAAAAAAAACATTTACAACAACAAACACGTCATACTGCTACGCCATCTTGGATTAGAAGATGACTCAGTTAAAAAACATTGGATATAGCAAACTCTGAAATGATTTAGTATTTCTGTGCCCACAAACTGTTTTCCCAGCGTAACATAAGAAGCCACTAAATGATACGTAGGTCGAGTGCATTTTCATTCAGCCCTCGCTGGAAGCACCGCCTTCCACAGGTGATGAGCGTGAGGCTCGGATTTATTCCTTAAATTTAATACCACTCTTCACCGACCCAGGAAGGGGTGGGGCCAAACAGGTGTTGTACCTCGTTTCCCTCCTTCAGGGAACAGTAATTATAGTGTTAGGTTCTAATCTTTCAGAGTAAATAACTCACGGACACTAGAGAAGCTTAACCAAGTTTAATTCTTCCTAAAGGGTGGTTACAGCTGTAATTCAGACAAAAACATGTTCTCACCATCACAAGTATATATACCCCACTTTGGACACTCCTCCTTCTCTCCAATCCTTACATCTTCTGGTTCGACAAGAAGAGGGTAACAGGATACTAAACCCTTATTACTCCCTTCAGGGGATCTGACCTGACCTCCTGACCTCAACCCCTCCTTCGCCTAATCCACAGATGTCCATCCGCTTCCCCTAAAGCAATCCTGTGATCTCCTCCCGTCCACCTAGCACATTCCACAGCCACTGTCTTTCTACAGATCTCACTCCTTTACATACTCTGCGTCTGATCTACCATGTCTTTAATATCTCAATGTTCAAAGTTTAGCCCGAATCCAACAATAGTCATAAAGTTACACTCCCTTTCAGTTGGTCAACTTCGGTACAACATACTATGGGAAAATACAATCATTCCCCATGCCGACCCAAACGGATACCAAATGAAACGGCCCATGGCAGACCACCCAGACCTGACCCAGCAAGATGCGTTAGTTGTCAATTTGTTAATTGTCTTTTGTTTGAAACACTCCTGTCAATGTTCAGTAAGGACGCACACCTAATTACACATAGAAGTAGGACTAGTCTACCTGGCCTGCGCACAAATGTAGGCCTATAAATGTGCCCATTTGGGGATGTCTGATAGTATTTCTGATTGTCTTAACGCACCACCACTAATGAGTTGTGGAGCTTCGCAAAGTAATTTTTCTTCACCTCAAACAGCAAATAAACAAAGTCTAATCAAAATCAACTGCGAATGACAATAGTTCCTCAAAGTATTTTCGTTAAATATTTCCAGCTCTCAGCCTTTCGATAACCACTCAGCATGAAAGAGGAAAAATGTAATGCTCTGATCCAGTGGAAATGTCATAAAATAACTGATTACTTCCTATTCTTTGCACAAATATCCTACAGCTGTGTCTGTCCAGAACTCACTGGCGCGGGAAACCGAGGGCCCAGAATATTTTATTCAATGTTGCCAGCTGCTATCACAAGTTTCAGAGGATCCAGTTGATAGTTGATACAATGTTTCAAGTTTGTTGTAGACAGGCCATGTGCAGCAAAAGCGATTTCTAGGATATTTATTTTTTATCAGGATATTTTCTACCTGCAGAATGCAATGTTTTTATTTGTTTGTTTTATGTAGGCTATTTTTTACATAGTTGGCAATGGCAATAAAAGTTACTTTTAGATTTGTATAATTTTCATTTAGATTTAGATAGAATGTAGATTAATCACAGACAATTTTGAGATACTATTAGATACTAGTCTATCTATCTATAGTCTATTAGTCTATTACTGAAAACTTCAGGAGCAGAACGGCAGAATTTACGAAGTCCAGCAGTGTGTGTGGGGGGGGGGTTAGGTTGAGCGTTGGACTAGTAACTGAAAGGTTGCAAGATCGAATCCCCGAGCTGACAAGGTACAAATCTGTCATTCTGCCCCTGAACAAGGCAGTTAATCCACTGTTCCTAGGCCATCATTAAAAATAAGAATTTGCTCTTAACTGACCTGTCTAGTTAAATAAAGGTAAAAAAAAAAAGGTTACGTTGACGACTGGCTCCCTCTGGTCAGGTTACGTTGACGACTGGCTCCCTCTAGTCAGGTTACGTTGACGACTGGCTCCCTCTAGTCAGGTTACGTTGACGACTGGCTCCCTCTAGTCAGGTTACGTTGACGACTGGCTCCCTCTAGTCAGGTTACGTTGACGACTGGCTCCCTCTAGTCAGGTTACGTTGACGACTGGCTCCCTCTAGTCAGGTTACGTTGACGACTGGCTCCCTCTAGTCAGGTTATAGTGACGACTGACTCCCTCTAGTCAGGTTACGTTGACGACTGGCTCCCTCTAGTCAGGTTATAGTGATGACTGGCTCCCTCTAGTCAGGTTATAGTGATGACTGGCTCCCTCTAGTCAGGTTATAGTGACGACTGGCTCCCTCTAGTCAGGTTATAGTGATGACTGGCTCCCTCCAGTCAGGTTATACTGATGACTGGCTCAATCCAGTCAGGTTATAGTGATGACTGGCTCAATCCAGTCAGGTTGTAGTGATGACTGGCTCCCTCTAGTCAGGTTATAGTGATGACTGGCTCCCTCTAGTCAGGTTATAGTGATGACTGGCTCCCTCTAGTCAGGTTATAGTGATGACTGGCTCCCTCTAGTCAGGTTATAGTGATGACTGGCTCCCTCCAGTCAGGTTATAGTGATGACTGGCTCAATCCAGTCAGGTTGTAGTGATGACTGGCTCCCTCTAGTCAGGTTATAGTGATGACTGGCTCCCTCTAGTCAGGTTACGTTGACGACTGGCTCCCTCTAGTCAGGTTACGTTGACGACTGGCTCCCTCTAGTCAGGTTATAGTGATGACTGGCTCCCTCTAGTCAGGTTATAGTGATGACTGGCTCCCTCTAGTCAGGTTATAGTGATGACTGGCTCCCTCCAGTCAGGTTATAGTGATGACTGGCTCAATCCAGTCAGGTTGTAGTGATGACTGGCTCCCTCTAGTCAGGTTATAGTGATGACTGGCTCCCTCTAGTCAGGTTACGTTGACGACTGGCTCCCTCTAGTCAGGTTACGGTGACGACTGGCTCCCTCTAGTCAGGTTATAGTGACGACTGGCTCCCTCTAGTCAGGTTACGTTGACGACTGGCTCCCTCTAGTCAGGTTATAGTGATGACTGGCTCCCTCTAGTCAGGTTATAGTGATGACTGGCTCCCTCTAGTCAGGTTATAGTGACGACTGGCTCCCTCTAGTCAGGTTATAGTGATGACTGGCTCCCTCCAGTCAGGTTATAGTGATGACTGGCTCAATCCAGTCAGGTTGTAGTGATGACTGGCTCCCTCTAGTCAGGTTATAGTGATGACTGGCTCCCTCTAGTCAGGTAACGTTGACGACTGGCTCCCTCTAGTCAGGTTACGTTGACGACTGGCTCCCTCTAGTCAGGTTATAGTGATGACTGGCTCCCTCTAGTCAGGTTATAGTGATGACTGGCTCCCTCTAGTCAGGTTATAGTGACGACTGGCTCCCTCTAGTCAGGTTATAGTGATGACTGGCTCCCTCCAGTCAGGTTATAGTGATGACTGGCTCAATCCAGTCAGGTTGTAGTGATGACTGGCTCCCTCTAGTCAGGTTATAGTGATGACTGGCTCCCTCTAGTCAGGTTACGTTGACGACTGGCTCCCTCTAGTCAGGTTACGGTGACGACTGGCTCCCTCTAGTCAGGTTACGTTGACGACTGGCTCCCTCTAGTCAGGTTATAGTGATGACTGGCTCCATCTAGTCAGGTTATAGTGATGACTGGCTCCCTCTAGTCAGGTTATAGTGATGACTGGCTCCCTCCAGTCAGGTTATAGTGATGACTGGCTCAATCCAGTCAGGTTATAGTGATGACTGGCTCCCTCTAGTCAGGTTACGTTGACGACTGGCTCCCTCTAGTCAGGTTACGTTGACGACTGGCTCCCTCTAGTCAGGTTATAGTGATGACTGGCTCCCTCTAGTCAGGTTATAGTGATGACTGGCTCCCTCTAGTCAGGTTATAGTGATGACTGGCTCCCTCCAGTCAGGTTATAGTGATGACTGGCTCAATCCAGTCAGGTTGTAGTGATGACTGGCTCCCTCTAGTCAGGTTATAGTGATGACTGGCTCCCTCTAGTCAGGTTACGTTGACGACTGGCTCCCTCTAGTCAGGTTACGGTGACGACTGGCTCCCTCTAGTCAGGTTAAGGTGACGACTGGCTCCCTCTAGTCAGGTTACGGTGACGACTGGCTCCCTCTAGTCAGGTTACGGTGACGACTGGCTCCCTCTAGTCAGGTTACGGTGACGACTGGCTCCCTCTAGTCAGGTTACGGTGACGACTGGCTCCCTCTAGTCAGGTTACGGTGACGACTGGCTCCCTCTAGTCAGGTTACGGTGACGACTTGCTCCCTCTAGTCAGGTTTCGGTGACGACTGGCTCCCTCTAGTCAGGTTACGGTGACGACTGGCTCCCTCTAGTCAGGTTACGGTGACGACTGGCTCCCTCTAGTCAGGTTACGGTGACGACTGGCTCCCTCTAGTCAGGTTACGGTGACGACTAGCTCCCTCTAGTCAGGTTACGGTGACGACTGGCTCCCTCTAGTCAGGTTACGGTGACGACTGGCTCCCTCTAGTCAGGTTACGGTGACGACTGGCTCCCTCTAGTCAGGTTACGTTGACGACTGGCTCCCTCTAGTCAGGTTATAGTGACAACTGGCTCCCTCTAGTCAGGTTATAGTGACGACTGGCTCCCTCTAGTCAGGTTATAGTGATGACTGGCTCCCTCTAGTCAGGTTATAGTGACGACTGGCTCACTCTAGTCAGGTTATAGTGATGACTGGCTCCCTCCAGTCAGGTTATAGTGATGACTGGCTCATTCCAGTCAGGTTGGAGTGATGACTGGCTCCCTCTAGTCAGGTTATAGTGATGACTGGCTCCCTCTAGTCAGGTTACGTTGACGACTGGCTCCCTCTAGTCAGGTTACGTTGACGACTGGCTCCCTCTAGTCAGGTTATAGTGATGACTGGCTCCCTCTAGTCAGGTTATAGTGATGACTGGCTCCCTCTAGTCAGGTTATAGTGATGACTGGCTCCCTCTAGTCAGGTTATGTTGACGACTGGCTCCCTCTAGTCAGGTTATATTGATGACTTGCTCCCTCCAGTCAGTTTATAGGGACGACTGGCTCCCTCTAGTCAGGTTACGTTGACGACTGGCTCCCTCTAGTCAGGTTACGTTGACGACTGGCTCACTCTAGTCAGGTTACGGTGACGACTGGCTCCCTCTAGTCAGGTTACGGTGACGACTGGCTCCCTCTAGTCAGGTTACTTTGACGACTGGCTCCCTCTAGGTCAGGTCATGTTGACGACTG
Organism: Salmo trutta; assembly: GCF_901001165.1. NCBI lineage: Eukaryota > Metazoa > Chordata > Actinopteri > Salmoniformes > Salmonidae > Salmo > Salmo trutta. The sequence continues at coordinate 5,415,077 of NC_042971.1, read as the reverse complement.
GCTCCCTCTAGGTCAGGTTATGTTGACGACTGGCTTCCTCGTCATTTATGTGTCTTATTTATTTAATCAAACAGCGTGCTTAAAGCATCAGACAAGTTCAGTACACATAGATTTTATAAAAACACATGGGGTGATTGATAGAAAGAACAGATGACTCTTGGTTGACAAAGATGTATTTTAGTTGGGGACAGCACTAGAACATGATTTTGGGTAGAGGTCGACCGATTAATCGGAATGGCCGATTAATTAGGGCCGATTTCAAGTTTTCATAACAATTGGAAATCGGTATTTTTGGCCACCGATTTGCCGATTTTAAAAAAAAGTCAGGCAAGCCAGTTAAGAACACATTCTTATTTTCAATGATGGCCTAGGAACAGTGGGTTAACTGCCTTGTTCAGGGGCAGAACGACAGATTTTTACCTTGTTAGCTCAGGGATTCAATCTTGCAACCTTACGGTTAACTAGTCCAACGCTTTAACCACTTGCTTTACGTTGCATTGCACGAGGAGCCTGCCTGTTGTGCGAATGCAGTAAGAAGCCAAGGTAAGTTGCTAGATGGCATTAAACTTATCTTATAAATAAACAATCAATCATAATCACTAGTTAACCTCTCTAGGGTCGGCGGGACGAAATCGTCCCACCTACGTAACAGCCAGTGGAATCCTATGGCGCGTTATTCAAATACCTTAGAAATGCTATTACTTCAATTTCTCAAACATATGACTATTTTACAGCATTTTAAAGAAAAGACTCTCGTTAATCTAACCACACTGTCCAATTTCCAAAAGGCTTTACAACGAAAGCAAAAAATTAGATTATGTCAGCAGAGTACCCAGCAAGAAATAATCAGACACCCATTTTTCAAGCTAGCATATAATGTCACATAAACCCAAACCACAGCTAAATGCAGCACTAACCTTTGATGATCTTCATCAGATGACAACCCTAGGACATTATGTTATACAATACATGCATGTTTTGTTCAATCAAGTTCATATTTATATCAAAAAACAGCTTTTTACATTAGCATGTGACGTTCAGAACTAGCATACCCCCCGCAAACTTCCGGTGAATTTACTAAATTACTCACGATAAACGTTCACAAAAAACATAACAATTATTTTAAGAATTATAGATACAGAACTCCTCTATGCATTCGCTATGTTCGATTTTAAAATAGCTTTTCGGTGAAAGCACATTTTGCAATATTCTAAGTAGATAGCCCGGCATCACAGGGCTAGCTATTTACACACCCACCAAGTTTAGCACTCACCAAAGTCAGATTTACTATAAGAAAAATGTTATTACCTTTGCTGTTCTTCGTCAGAATGCACTCCCAGGACTTCTACTTCAATAACAAATGTTGGTTTGGTTCAAAATAATCCATAGTTATATCCAAAGAGCGGCGTTTTGTTAGTGCGTTCAAGACACTATTCGAAAGGGTAAAGAAGGGTGACGCGCCCGATGCGTTTCGTGACAAAGAATTTCGAAATATTCCATTACCGTACTTCGAAGCATGTCAACCGCTGTTTAAAATCAATTTTTATGCCATTTTTTTCGTAAAAAAGCGATAATATTCCGCTCTCATCCAACACTTCTCACTCTGCCCCTACTCGGATGGTACTGCGCCGTCCCAACCTTCGCTCTCTCTCTCCCGCTACTCTCTCCTCTTCCATCCTATCATCTCTTCCCTCTGCTCAAACCTTCTCCAACCTATCTCCTGATTCTGCCTCCTCAACCCTCCTCTCCTCCCTTTCTGCATCCTTCGATTTTCTCTGTCCCCTATCCTCCAGGCCGGCTCGGTCCTCCACTCCTGCGCCGTGGCTCGACGACTCACTGCGAGCTCACAGAACAGGGCTCCGGGCAGCCGAGCGGAAATGGAGGAAAACTCGCCTCCCTGCGGACCTGGCATCCTTTCACGCCCTCCTCTCTACATTTTCCTCTTCTGTCTCTGCTGCTAAAGCCACTTTCTACCACTCTAAATTCCAAGCATCTGCCTCTAACCCTAGGAAGCTCTTTGCTACCTTCTCCTCCCTCCTGAATCCTCCTCCCCCTCCCCCCCTCCTCTCTCTCTGCGGATGACTTCGTCAACCATTTTGAAAAGAAGGCTGATGACATCCGATCCTCGTTTGCTAAGCCAAACGACACCGCTGGTCCTGATCACACTGCCCTACCCTGTGCTTTGACCTCTTTCTCCCCTCTCTCTCCAGATGAAATCTCGCGTCTCGTGACGGCCGGCCGCCCAACAACCTGCCCACTTGACCCTATCCCCTCCTCTCTTCTCCAGACCATTTCCGGAGACCTTCTCCCCTACCTCACCTCGCTCATCAACTCATCCTTGCCGCTGGCTACGTCCCTTCCGTCTTCAAGAGAGCGAGAGTTGCACCCCTTCTGAAAAAACCTACACTCGATCCCTCCGATATCAACAACTACAGACCAGTATCCCTTCTTTCTTTTCTCTCCAAAACTCTTGAACGTGCCGTCCTTGGCCAGCTCTCCTGCTATCTCTCTCAGAATGACCTTCTTGATCCTAATCAGTCAGGTTTCAAAACTGGGCATTCAACTGAGACTGCTCTTCTCTGTGTCACGGAGGCTCTCCGCACTGCTAAAGCTAACTCTCTCTCCTCTGCTCTCATCCTTCTAGACCTATCTGCTGCCTTTGATACCGTGAACCATCAGATCCTCCTCTCCACCCTCTCCGAGCTGGGCATCTCCGGCGCGGCCCACGCTTGGATTGCGTCCTACCTGACAGGTCGCTCCTACCAGGTGGCGTGGCGAGAATCTGTCTCCGCACCACGTGCTCTCACCACTGGTGTCCCCCAGGGCTCTGTTCTAGGCCCTCTCCTATTCTCACTATACACCAAGTCACTTGGCTCGGTCATATCCTCACATGGTCTCTCCTATCATTGCTACGCAGACGACACACAATTAATCTTCTCCTTTCCCCCTTCTGATAACCAGGTGGCGAATCGCATCTCTGCATGTCTGGCAGACATATCAGTGTGGATGACGGCTCACCACCTCAAGCTGAACCTCGGCAAGACGGAGCTGCTCCTCCTCCCAGGGAAGGACTGCCCGTTCCATGATCTCGCCATCACGGTTGACAACTCCCTTGTGTCCTCCTCCCAGAGTGCTAAGAACCTTGGCGTGACCCTGGACAACACCCTGTCGTTCTCCACTAACATCAAGGCGGTGACCCGATCCTGTAGGTTCATGCTCTACAACATTCGCAGAGTACGACCCTGCCTCACACAGGAAGCGGCGCAGGTCCTAGTCCAGGCACTTGTCATCTCCCGTCTGGATTACTGCAACTCGCTGTTGGCTGGGCTCCCTGCCTGTGCCATTAAACCCCTACAACTCATCCAGAACGCCGCAGCCCGTCTGGTGTTCAACCTTCCCAAGTTCTCTCACGTTACCCCGCTCCTCCGCTCTCTCCACTGGCTTCCAGTTGAAGCTCGCATCCGCTACAAGTCCATGCTGCTTGCCTACGGAGCTGTGAGGGGAACGGCACCTCCGTACCTTCAGGCTCTGATCAGGCCCTACACCCAAACAAGGGCACTGCGTTCATCCACCTCTGGCCTGCTCGCCTCCCTACCTCTGAGGAAGCACAGCTCCCGCTCAGCCCAGTCAAAACTGTTCGCTGCTCTGGCACCCCAATGGTGGAACAAGCTCCCTCACGACGCCAGGACAGCGGAGTCAATCACCACCTTCCGGAGACACCTGAAACCCCACCTCTTTAAGGAATACCTGGGATAGGATAAAGTAATCCTTCTACCCCCCCCCCCCCCCGAAAGATTTAGATGCACTATTGTAAAGTGGTTGTTCCACTGGATATCTTAAGGTTGAATGCAACAATTTGTAAGTCGCTCTGGATAAGAGCGTCTGCTAAATGACGTAAATGTAAATGGGAATCTGAGTTTTAGCTTAAAGGTCCTCTGATCGACCACTTACCAAAGGCGCTAATGTTTTTCAGCCAGTGGCTGGAATTACATCATTCAGCTTTTTCCGTTACAGCAAAGATCCTCAGTTTTCAATAAACAGAGCCAAGAAGCTCAAGGAATGGTCAGAGAGGGCACTTCCTGAACAGAATCTTCTCAGGTTTTTGCCTGCCATATGAGTTCTGTTATACTCACAGACACCATTCAAACAGTTTTAGAAACTTTAGGGTGTTTTCTATCCAAAGCCAATAATTATATGCATATTCTAGTTTCTGGGCAGTAGTATTAACCAGATTAAATCGGGTACGTTTTTTATCCGGCCATGTAAATACTGCCCCCTAGCCCTAACAGGTTTTAACAGTGTGTTTGTGAAGTCATGATGATCTCTTTGTCAGGCTGTCAGGCTGTGGAGTCACAGAGTAAGGCTGTGCTTCTCTTGTCTCAGCTCTGGAGTCAAACCCCTCACACCTGAGAGAGCTGGATCTGAGTAACAATGACCTGAACCATTCAGGAGTGAAGCTGCTCTCTGCTGTACTGGGGAATCCCCACTGTAAACTGGAGACTCTGAGGTCAGTATTCCTGTAGTTGGTCAACAAGTGATAACTGTTCACCAGATCCACATGTGTTTACCAGACACACATAGTCCACACCATATGTGTTTGGACAGTGAAACTTACAGTTTTAAATTTGTTGCTATGCTCCACCATTTTGAATTTGAGACCAAATGTTTCATATTAGGTGACAGTACAGAATGTCACCTTTATTTGAGGTTAATGGTGAGAGTTTAGTATGTTTTGTTGTAGCCTCTGTAACTCTCTCACTCATTATTATTCATGATTCATTAATGATCTTTCTTAATCATGGCAGTCACAGGCTTGATGTAGTCATTGCGTTCAAAGAATATGAGACCAAATAATAAACTTTTGACTACTTTAATAAACTATAAATTAATTGGTCAGAATACTTATGACTTCTTCAAATGGGGGACTAGATACATGAAGTGCTTTAATTTCAAAACGTGAAACAGATATGTATGAAAATACCCTCAAATAAAAGGTGACATTATATACTGTCACCTCATATGAAACATTTGATCTGAAATCCAAAATGCTGGAGTACATAGACACATTTAAATGTTTGCTTCATCGTCAAAATAGATATGGTGTGGACTGTATACTCAATACAATCTAAATCTGATACCTCACTGTCTGTCTTTTGACTGATACTGCTTTTAAACTGGTCTGGTCAGTCTACTCAACTATTTGTACTATACATGTCTCTATCTAAAAGTAGTATTACGATCATTTATAATAATGATACATTCATTTACGAACAGATATGGCAGGTTTCAGGACACTGATGTATCTGAAATTGTAGAAAAAAATATACTGCCACTATTTTCACCACCAAAGAATATCAGTGTGGTTTTAATATGATTTGACTCTTTGCAGGCTGTCAGTCTGTCTAGTCACAGAGGAAGGCTGTGCTTCTCTGGTCTCAGCTCTGAGGTCAAACCCCTCACACCTGAGAGAGTTGGATCTGAGTAACAATGACCTGAAGGATTCAGGAGTGAAGCTGCTCTCTGCTGGACTGGAGGATCCCCACTGTAAACTGGAGACTCTGAGGTCAGTATTCCTGTAGTTGGTCAACAAGTGATAACTGTTCACCAGATCCACATGTGTTTACCAGGCACACATAATCCACACCATATGTGTTTGGACAGTGAAGCTTACAGTTTTAAATATGGTGCTATACTCCAGCATTTTGGATTTGACATAGAATGTTTCATATTAGGTGACAGTACAGAATGTCACCTTATATTTGAGGTTAATGGTGAGAGGTTAGTATGTTTTGTTGTAACCTCTAACTCTCTCACTCATTATTATTCATGATTCATTCATGACCTTTCTTAATCATGGCAGTCACAGGCTTTGTAACGTTCGTCGTGTGTGGAGGACCAAGGTGCAACAAGTTGTTGTAGCCTCTGTTATTGGTAATGGTGAGAGGTTAGCATGTTTTGCTGTATCCTCTGTTATTGGTCATGGTGAAAGGTTAGTATGTTTTGTTGTAGCCTCTGTTATTGGTAATGGTGAGAGGTTAGCATGTTTTGTTGTAGTCTCTGTTATTGGTAATGGTGAGAGGTTAGCATGTTTTGTTGTATCCTCTGTTATTGGTAATGGTGAGAGGTTAGCATGTTTTGTTGTATCCTCTGTTATTGGTAATGGTGAGAGGTTAGCATGTTTTGTTGTAGCCTCTGTTATTGGTAATGGTGAGAGGTTAGCATGTTTTGTTGTAGTCTCTGTTATTGGTAATGGTGAGAGGTTAGCATGTTTTGTTGTAGCCTCTGTTATTGGTAATGGTGAGAGGTTAGCATGTTTTGTTGTAGCCTCTGTTATTGGTAATGGTGAGGTTAGCATGTTTTGTTGTAGCCTCTAACTTTCTCACTCATTATTATTCATGATTCATTCATGATTTGTATTAATCATGTTATCATCAGGGTTAATTTAGTAGTGTTTAGAAACATGTTATCTACTCACTTAGACAGAATATTAATCCAGTCATCATCCACCATTTTATTATTGGGAAAAACACAACCAAAACAAACTGCAAATGCAACCAACATGTTTACGACCAGACACTAAACTTTTGAGTACTTTAATACACTATGAGTGAATTGGTCAGAAAACATATGACTTCTTTAAATAGGGGGACTAGATACATAAACTGCTTTCATTTTTCTAAATGGTGAAACAGATATGTATGAAAATATCCTCAAATAAAAGGTGACATTATATACTGTCACCTCATATGAAACATTTGATCTGAAATCCAAAATGTTGGAGTTTAGAGCCACATTTAAAATATTATCTTCACTGTCAAAATAGATATGGTGTGGACTGTATACTCAATACAATCTAAATCTGATACCTCACTGTCTGTCTTTTGACTGATACTGCTTTTAAACTGGTCTGGTCAGTCTACTCAAATATTTGTATTATACATGTTTCTATCTGCAGGCAAAACTTTGATAATTTGTCATTTATAATATGATACATTAATTTATGAATAGATATGGAAGGTTTCAGGACGCTGATATATCTGAATATGTTGAAAAAATATACTGCCACTATTTTCACCACCAAAGAATAGCAGTGTGGTTTTAATATGATTTGACTCTTTGCAGGCTGTCAGGCTGTCTAGTCACAGAGGAAGGCTGTGCTTCTCTGGTCTCAGCTCTGAGGTCAAACCCCTCACACCTGAGAGAGCTGGACCTGAGCTACAATCACCCAGGAGACTCAGGAGTCAGACTGCTCTCTGCTGGACTGGAGGATCCACACTGCAGACTGGAGAAACTCAAGTATGTAGAGGGTTTATGTCAATGTTCATATCAGACATGTTTGACTCTTCAGGCTAGTTAAGACAAACATTCTGACCACCACTTGGACAAAGGTGTGTGTGTGTGTGTGTGTGTGTGTGTGTGTGTGTGTGTGTGTGTGTGTGTGTGTGTGTGTGTGTGTGTGTGTGTGTGTGTGTTCAGGTGTATCCCTCAATGACTGTCTGTTTTTCTGCTTATCACTACAGTGTGGAACATGGTGGAGAGAACAGAATGAAACCTGGACTTAGAAAATGTGAGTGTTGACTGCTGTGAAGAATATGACTAAGAATAAGTCTTAATTCAAGTTAAGTCAAAGACCACCATCATTACTGACTTGGTCATATTAAATATCATCTGTAGTTCTACAGAAGCAGAAATCAGGGACACCAAAGTTTACAAAGAGTTACTTTGACAACGTCTGTGTGTGTGTGTGTGTGTGTGTGTGTAATTATTGTGTAGAAGTGTGTTTTGTATTACCATACAGTATAATATATGATCATTCAACAAGTCTCAAGTCACCTTAACTTCTCCTTTTGATACCTAGAAACATCTACATTAAATGAATTAGTGAAAAGTGAGTTATTAACATTCTAATGTGAATGATGATGATTTCTAATATTGTGTCTGGTTTCATCCATCAGATGTCTGTGATCTCACACTGGACCTAAGCACAGTAAACAATCTCCTCTCTCTGTCTGAGGAGAACAGAAAGGTGACACGTACGAGAGAGGAGCAGCCGTATCCTGATCACCCAGAGAGGTTTATGGGCTGGAGACAGGTGCTGTGTAGAGAGGGTCTGACTGGGCGCTGTTACTGGGAGGCGGAGAGGAGTGGGAGAGAGGCTGCTATAGGAATGACATATAAAGGAATCAGCAGGACAGGAGAGGGTAGTGACTGTGGTATTGGATACAATGACAAGTCCTGGAGGCTGTCCTGCGATGACGACTGTTACACTGCCAGGCACAATAATAATCTCACTATCATAGACGTCCCCTCCTCCAGCCCCCACAGAGTAGGAGTGTATCTGGACTGGCCATCCGGCACTCTGTCCTTCTATAGAACCTCCTCTGACACACTGACCCACCTGATCACATTCACCTCCACATTCACTGAGCCCCTCTATCCAGGGTTTGGGGTTTGGAATAATGGTGACTCAGTGTCCCTGAAATAAAAACTGGACACACACACACACTGGACTCACACACACACAAACACACACACACACACATATACACTGGACACAAACAACTGGACTCACACACACACACACGCTGCACTCTCACACACACACACTGGACTCTCACATACACACACACTGGACAAATACACACACACACTGGACACACACTGGACACACACACAGACTGGACACACACACACACTGGACACAGACACACTGGATACACACACTGGACACACACACAAGTCATACACACACACTGGACTCACACACTGGATACACACACACACACACACACACACACACACACACACACTGGACACACATGCTGGACACACACATACTGGATACACATACACACACTGGACAAACACACACACACACACTGGACAAACACACACACACACACTGGACAAACACACACACACACACACACTGGACACACACACACACACCAGACAAACACACACACATTGGACAAACAAACACACACACACACACACACACTGGACAAACAAACACACTGGACACACACACACACTGGACACACACACACACGCACACACAGGACACACACACACTGGGCACACTCTCACACACAAACACACACACACGAGCGCGTCTTCCTATAATTGTGAGGACCTTGACCCAGGACCTCTTACAGTAACACCGTTAAAATACCAATGTGATCATTTGTTCTATGTCTTTTATGTTGAATAACAAATTGTATAATTATATATGGACATACGCTCCATAGTTGTACAAGTATACAAGGATATATTGTACTTTTCATAATAAAACATACTTGAAACAAGAAAAGGCGTGTTAATTGTGAAAACAGTTTCGTTATTGATTTTACATTGTCTCTGTCAGGTTGACGTTAACCTGCGACTGGTTACATGAAACAAATATGAAATGAAATACAAAACAATTAAATATGTACAACAAGAGTGTTGTGATGCAGGGTCACTATAGCAACAGAGTGTTGTGATGTACGGTCACTATAGCAACAGAGTGTTGTAATGCAGGGTCACTATAGCAACAGAGTGTTGTGATGCAGGGTGACTATAGCAACAGAGTGTTGTGATGCAGGGTCACTATAGCAACAGAGTGGTGTGATGCAGAGTCACTATAGCAACAGAGTGTTGTGATGCAGGGTCACTATAGCAACAGAGTGTTGTGATGCAGGGTCTCTATAGCAACAGAGTGTTGTGATGCAGGGTCTCTATAGCAACAGAGTGTTGTGATGCAGGGTTACTATAGCAACAGAGTGTTGTAACCCAAGAACTAACCCATCTCAACATGACAGAAAGTAAGACAGGGAAACCAATCTCAACATGACAGAAAGTAAGACAGGAGAACCTATTTCAACATGACAGAGAGTCAGTCAGGAGTCCCTGACCTTATCTTCTCTCAAGAAGATGTCTGGTAGGCCCATTTAAATACCTTTTTTGGACATTTCAAGATAGCAGATGTTTGAGTTGGGTCTATTAACACAGCTGTGAGTTGTTAATTTTTTCATTTTTTCATTTTTGACAAAATGAGCAGTCCTGGAAGTGACAGATTTTGACTCATATTGAGTGATAAGACTGAGCTATTTAAAAACACTTTTTCAACATTTCAAGATAGCAGTTAGTTCAGTTTGATCTTATTAAAGACAGCTGTATATTCTTTTTTTTGACCCAAAAATATTCTATGTTCACGCCCACTTTTGTTGCACTATGTTTGAAGGCTGTCAACTTCTTGTCAGGAGGAGAATCACTTAGCCTTTCAACTAATTTTCAAATGATAGGATGCCTATTTAAAAACACTTTTTCAACATTTCAAGATAGCAGTTAGTTCAGTTTGATCTTATTAAAGACAGCTGTATCATTTTTTTATTCATTTTGACATATTGTTTGGGACCATTTTTTTTGCTCTGTTTGAAGGCTGTCAGCTTCTTCTCAGGAGGAGAATCACTTAGCCTTTCAACTAATTTTCAAATGATAGGATGCCTATTTAAAAACACTTTTTCAACATTTCAAGATAGCAGTAGTTCAGTTTGATCTTATTAAAGACAAACGAATCCACTGTGTCTGCCTTTCCACTGTGAAGACAGGTTCTACTGCCCCCTGCTGTCTGTTGATGGTACTACTACTAGACACAGCAGCAGAATATATTAAACTAGACATTTGTTTTCATCTCAAAACCAGAGAGCAACCACTGTCCGGTGAAGTCCACACAAAGCGTATTGCATGTAACCAAACAGTTAGGTGACCTGCAGCACGGTCAGAGCAAAATATATGTTTCAGACGTTTTAGGGACGACAAAACGACTATTGCTTTAAAACGACACAGAGAGTTCAGCACCTACAGTTACGATATGTCTTTAATTTTGCCTTTTTTAAAACCATAAACTTGGATTAGCACAGCTAAGACAGCTAGCACAGCTAACACAGTTAGCACAGCTAGCACAGCTAACACAGCTAACACAGTTAGCACAGCTAAAACGGCTTACACAGCTAACACAGCTAACACCGCTAACACAGTTAGCACAGCTAGCACAGCTAACACAGCTAACACAGCTAGCACAGCTAACACAGCTAGCACAGCTAACACAGCTAACACAGCTAACACAAATAGCACAGCTAGCACAGCTAACACAGCTAGCACAGCTAGCACAGCTAACACAGCTAGCACAGCTAGCACAGCTACACAGCTAGCACAGCTAGCACAGCCAACACAATCAAAGGAAGCCAAATGCTCACTGGCTTCCCTTGCCTTCAACGCTACGGGCAGCAACAATGTTATACTCTTTATGACCAGACAGCATCAGACAGGACTGAGACAGACTGTTTCACTGACCAGACAGGACTGAGACAAACTGTTTCACTTATCAGACAGGACTGAGACAGACTGTTTCACTGACCAGACAGCATCAGACAGAACTGAGACTACCCCAAAGACAACGTGTGTGAAGCAAGAACTTCCTGTGACAACCGGAAGGGGTTAAAAACAGCCTAGAGATTTTGTCATATTTCAACATGACGGAGAGTAAAGTCAGTCAGGAGTCCCTGACCTTATCTTCTCTCAAGAAGATGTCTGGTAGGCCCATTTAAATACCTTTTTTGGACATTTCAAGATAGCAGATGTTTGAGTTGGGTCTATTAACACAGCTGTGAGTTGTTATTTTTTTCATTTTTTCATTTTTGACAAAATGAGCAGTCCTGGAAGTGACAGATTTTGACTCATATTGAGTGATAAGACTGAGCTATTTAGAAAATCCCTTAGCCTTTCGACTAATTTTGGGTTAGTTGGACTAATTTTGGGTTAGTTCTCTCAAAAAGAACTAACCAATCTCAACATGACAGAAAGTAAGATAGGGAAACCAATCTCAACATGACAGAAAGTAAGACAGGAGAACCTATTTCAACATGACAGAGAGTCAGTCAGGAGTCCCTGACCTTATCTTCTCTCAAGAAGTTGTCTGGTAGGCCCATTTAAATACCTTTTTTGGACATTTCAAGATAGCAGATGTTTGAGTTGGGTCTATTAACACAGCTGTGAGTTGTTAATTTTTCATTTTTTCATTTTTGACAAAATGAGCACTCCTGGAAGTGACAGATTTTGACTCATATTGAGTGATAAGACTGAGCTATTTAAAAACACTTTTTCAACATTTCAAGATAGCAGTTAGTTCAGTTTGATCTTATTAAAGACAGCTGAATATTCTTTTTTTTGACCCTAAAATATTCTATGTTCACGCCCACTTTTGTTGCACTATGTTTGAAGGCTGTCAAGTTCTTGTCAGGAGGAGAATCACTTAGCCTTTCAACTAATTTTCAAATGATAGAATGTCTATTATAAAACACTTTTTCAACATTTCAAGATAGCAGTTAGTTCAGTTTGATCTTATTAAAGACAAATGAATCCACTGTGTCTGCCTTTCCACTGTGAAGACAGGTTCTACTGCCCCCTGCTGTCTGTTGATGGTACTACTACTAGACACAGCGGCAGAATAAATTAAACTAGACATTTGTTTTCATCTCAAAACCAGAGAGCAACCGATGTCCGGTGAAGTCCACACAAAGCGTATTGCATGTAACCAAACAGTTAGGTGACCTGCAGCACGGTCAAAGCAAAATATATGTTTCAGACGTTTTAGGGACGACAAAACGACTATTGCTTTAAAACGACACAGAGAGTTCAGCACCTACAGTTACGATCTGTCTTTAATTTTGCCCTTTTTTAAAACCATAAACTTGGATTAGCAGAGCTAACACAGCTAGCACAGCTAGCACGGCTAACATAGCTAACACAGTTAGCACAGCTAAAACAGCTAACACAGCTAACACCGCTAACACAGTTAGCACAGCTAGCACAGCTAACACCGCTAACACAGTTAGCACAGCTAACACAGCTAACACAGCTAGCACAGCTAGCACAGCTAATGCAGTTAGCGCAGCTAGCACAGCTAACACAGCTAACACAGTTAGCACAGTTAGCACAGCTAACACAGCTAGCACAGCTAGCACAGTTAGCACAGTTAACACAGCTAACACAGCTAACACAGTTAGCACAGTTAGCACAGCTAAAACAGCTAGCACAGCTAACACAGCTACCACAGCTAGCACAGCTAGCACAGCTAGCACAGCTAACACAGCTAGCACAGCTAGCACAGCTAGCACAGCCAACACAATCAAAGGAAGCCGAATGCTCACTGGCTTCCCTTGCCTTCAACGCTACGGGCAGCAACATTGTTATACTCTTTTTGACCAGACAGCATCAGACAGGACTGAGACAGACTGTTTCACTGTCCAGACAGCATCAGACAGGACTGAGACAGACTGTTTCACTGACCGGACAGCATCAGACAGGACTGAGACAGACTGTTTCACTGACTGGACAGCATCAGACAGGACTGAGACAGACTGTTTCACTGACCAGACAGGACTGAGACAAACTGTTTCACTTATCAGACAGGACTGAGACAGACTGTTTCACTGACCAGACAGCATCAGACAGGACTGAGACTACCCCAAAGACAACGTGTGTGAAGCAAGAGCTTCCTGTGACAACCGGAAGTTGTTAAAAACAGCCTAGAGCTATTGTCATATGGCCACCTGCAGATAGTGAAAATTACGCAACTCAACCATGTGTCATTCAGTCAATTATTAAGGTAGAGACTTCATATTCAGGATTCTGTTTATGTCTACCCCAAAGACAACGTGTTTGGAGCAAGAGCTTCCTGTGACAACCGGAAGTGGTTAAAAACAGCCAAGAGCTATTGTCATTTAACCAGCACATAGTGAAAATCACGCAACTCAACCATGTGTCATTCAGTCAATTATTAAGGTAGAGACTTCTTATTCAGGATTCTGTTTATGTCTACCCCAAAGACAACGTGTGTTGAGTAAGAACTTCCTGTGACAACCGGAAGTTGTTAAAAACACCCAAGAGCTATTGCCATATGGCCACCTGCAGATAGTGAAAATCACTCAACTCAACCATGTGTCATTCAGTCAATTCTTAAGGTAGAGACTTCTTATTCAGGATTCTGTTTATGTCTACCCCAAAGACAACGTGTGTTGAGTAAGAACTTCCTGTGACAACCGGAAGGGGTTAAAAACAGCCTAGAGCTAACACAGCTAACACAGCTAACACAGTTAGCACAGCTAACACAGCTAACACAGCTAGCACAGCTAACACAGCTAACACAGTTAGCACAGCTAACACCGCTAATACAGTTAGCACAGCTAACACAGCTAACACAGCTAGCACAGCTAACGCAGCTAACGCAGTTAGCACAGTTAGCACAGCTTAAGTCGTTCAAAGAGAAGCATGTGTTGATTGATTCGTGTTTAATGAGTGAGAATTTAAACAAACGTTACACCCACTACATAATTTTATTGAACCATACTTCTGACATGGTTCATTTTGACCCCAGAGGCATATCTTTTATCATAGCCAAAATGTGGTTTATTCAATTCTATTAAATTTTTCATGACTTTGTCAATCAACTTGTTCTTAATAAATCTAAATCATGGTTTAGTGTTTCTGTATCAATATGGACTTTTAAGAAATTCAAATCCTTTGGAGTCATTTTGACCCCAGCCAAAAGCACCTTTGATAAATAGGACGTTTATTTCAAATAAAAATCGAATCACATTTTATCATACACATGTTTAGCAGATATTATTGCCGGTGTAGCGAAATGCTTGTGTTTCTAGCTCCGACAGTGCAGTAATATCTAACAAGTAAAATCGAACAATTTCACAACATATACCCAATACACACAAATCTAAGTATTTGAATCTAGGTTTCTCTGTAGACATGATCCATCCCACCAGAGGGTGGAGGGGCACCTGTATCAGTGGTTTTGACCAGATAGACACCTGCAGACACACAGTATAGTGCCTCCCATGTACTCTCCTAAGATTGGACTTTTCTATATCACGTATCACATGACAGTGTATAAACTTTGATTTGATCATGTACAAAACTGCAGTAGAAAAGTAAAGTATTCAGACCCCTTCACATTTTCCACATTTTGTTACATTACAGCCTTATTCTAAAATGTACTTTCCCCCCCCCCTCATCAATCTACACACAATACCACATAATGACATCACAATACCCCATAATGACATCACAATGCCCCATAATGACATCACAATGCCCCATAATGACATCACAATACCCCATAATGACAAAGTGAAAACAGGTTTTTAGAGATTTTTGCAAATGTATTTACTTAGGTATTCAGACCTTTTGCTATGAGACTCGAAATTGAGCTCAGATGCATCCTGATTCCATTGATTATCCTTGAGATGTTTCTACAACTTGATTGGAGTCCACTTGTGGTAAATGCAATTGATTGGACATGATTTGAAAGGCAGACATCTGTATATGTAAGGTCCCACAGTTGACAGTGCATGTCAGAGCAAAAACCAAGCCATGAGGTCCAAAGGAATTGTCCATAGAGCTCTGAGACAGGATTGTGTCGAGGCACAGATCTGGGGAAGGGTTCCAAAAAATGTCTGCAGCATTGAAGGTCCCCAAGAACAAAGAGGCCTCCATCATTCTTAAATGGAAGAAGTTTGGAACCACCAAGACTCTTCCTAGAGCTGGCCACCTGGCCAAACTGAGAAATCGGGGGAGAAGGGCCTTGGTCAGGGAGGTGAACAAGAACCCGATGTTCACTCTGACAGAGCTCCAGAGTTCCTCTGTGGAGATGGGAGAACCTTCTAGAAGGACAACCATGTCTGCAGCACTCCACCAATCAGGCCTTAATATAGCAATGATTAAATTGTCAACATTTATTTCAATGGACAATTCAGTGAACTGTTCTGTGAAAGGTGTTGGCTAGAGATGACATGCAGGAGCTTGCAGGGATTTGTAGTCTTGCATGTCGTCTACTTTGGCGCTAATTAGCATTTTAGAATCCGAGAGTAAAGAGAGACAAATATAGGCAGCAGCTACTCTTCCTGGGGTTTATTATGGATCCCCATTATTTCCTGCCAAGGCAGCAGCTACTCTTCCTGGGGTTTATTATTGATCCCCATTAGTTCCTGCCAAGGTAGCAGCTACTCTTCCTGGGGTTTATTATGGATACCCATTAGTTCCTGCAAAGGCAGCAGCTACTCTTCCTGGGGTCCAGCTAAAATAAAAGCAGTTATACCATTTTAAAAACATTACAATAAATTCACAACACACTGTGTGTCCTCAGTCACCTTGACCTAGAGAGATTTACATGGTTATCAAAACATCACACCATGGTGAGCCTAAACAAAACACAGCTCTATGGGAAGAATGAATGGTGGAAAAACGATGTGAACCATTTCCCTGTTTGACCTGTTTTGTTATGGATATTATGACTCTGCAGAGCCCCACAGTGGACGTGTCAAAATATGTTACATTGGTAAAGCACACTTTATTTAACCTCAATGTCATCTTGTTTTTACATGGCATTGTAGATTTTAACAGTATACAGGATGTATTTTGGATGTTTTCAGTGTATTTTTAACCCTTCCAGACAATGGATTAATCGCAATAAAAAAATAGTGCACTAACATTACACAAAGTGAACTCAAGTCTGACAGTCCAAACAAAATCACAAATTCTCAGTCAAAAACACAAGTCAGAACACAGCCTCTCTATTCTCTCATGTGATTTCAGGTCCTCTGACTGGGAAAATGTCTTTCCACAATGAGAGCAGTGGTATGTCTTCTCCTCTTGTGTATTTGTATGTATTCTTTCATGCTCTTTCAGGTACCTTAACCGGATAAATCTCTTTCCACAGTGGGAGCAGTGGTGCGTCTTTTTTCCTGTGTGTGTCCTCTCATGCTGGTTCAGGTTTCCTAACTGGGCAAAATGCTTTCCACAATGGGAACATTGGTAAGGCTTTTCTCCTGTGTGTATTCTCTCATGCTCCTTCAGGCTCCCTAACTGCATACAACTCTTTCCACAATGAGAACATTGTAAAGGGGTTTCTCCTGTGTGTGTCCTCTCACGCCTTTCCACGCTCCCTAACCACCTAAAACTCTTTCCGCACAAGGAGCAGTGGTAAGGCTTCTCTTCTGTGTGTATTTTCTTATGTGTTCTCAGGCTCCCTAACTGAGTAAAACTCTTTCCACACTGGGAGCAGTGATGTCGTCCTGCTGGTTTGGACGACTCAGGGTCTGGTTCCTCTGAAGGACTCTTCCTGCTGTCAGAAGGAGAGTCTGGTCTCTCTCCTGTCAAAGACAAACAGATTATTTAATTAATTAAACAGATACCTGAATGAAACCTACACATGATAAAACTTCCTATGATGTTTAATCTCGATTAGATCCCTCAATCACCTGAAGTCAGTTTTCACAAGTATTATTCAACCCACTTCAAAATGCAGGTCTCTGTGTGGTTCTTAGGATGTCCAAGCAGGTGATTCACTTCCAACCGAAGTCTTGCAGGTGTTTACATGATTTTCACATCTGCCAGGTCATCAAAAAAATCCAATTTCAGTACGTGTATATATAAATATATATATTTTTTTTTCTCACCAATTTCATGATATCCAATTGCAACTCCCCTACGGACTCGGGGGAGAGGCGAAGGTCGAGAGCCATGCGTCCTCTGAAACACGACCCTGCCAAGCCGCACTGCACATCTTGACACACTGCTCGTTTAACCCGGAAGCCAACCACACCAATGTGTCGGAGGAAACACCGTCCAGCTGGAAGTCAGCGTGCATGCTGACCGCCACAAGGAGTCGCTAGAGCGCGATGGGACAAGGACGTCCCGGCCGGCCAAACCCTCCCCTAACTTGGACGACGCTGGGCCAATTGTGCGCCGCCCTATGGGACTTCCGATCACAGCCGTTTGTGATACAGCCTGGATTAGAACCAGGGACTGTAGTGGCGCCTCTAGTGACGTCAATGACAAGCATACCCATAACATGATGCAGCCACCACCATGCTTCAAAATATGAAGTGGTACTCAGTGATGTGTTGGATTTGCCCCAAACATAATGCTTTGTATTCAGGATATAAAGTTCATTTCTTTGCCACATTCTTTTGTAGTATTACTTTAGTGCCAACAGCCTCTCTATTCTCTCATGTGATTTCAGGTCCTCTGACTGGGAATGGTTCCTTCTTTTCACTCTGTCATTTAGGTTAGTATTGTGGAGTACCTACAATGTTGTTGATCCATCCGCAGTTTTCTCATATCACAACCATTAAACACTGTAACTATTTTAAAGTCACCATTAGCCTCATGGTGAAATCCCTGAGAGGTTTCCTTCCTCTCCAGCAACTGAGTTAGAGACTGGGTATATTGATACACCATCTAAAGTGTAATTAATAACTTCACAATGCTCAAAGGGATATTCAATGTCTGCTTTTTTTACCCATCCACCAATACATGCCCTTCTTTGCGAGGCGTTGGAAAACCTCCCTGGTCTTTGTGGTTGAATCTGTGTTTGAAATGCACTGCTCAACTGAGAGATATTACAGATAATTGTATGTGTGGGGTACAGAGATGAGGTATTCATTCAAAAATCATGTTAAACACTATTATTGCACACAGTGAGTCCATGCAACTTATGTGACTTGTTAAGCAAAATCTTTACTCCTGCACTTATTTAGGCTTTTAATTAAATGTGTAAACATTTCCAAAAACATAATTCCACTTTGACATTATGGGGTATTGAATCCATTTAACCCCAGTATCTCTACTTGCACATTTATCTTCTGCACATCCTACCATTACAATGTTTAATTACTATATTGTAATTACTTCGCCACCATGGCCTATTTATTGCCTAACCTCTCTTATCCTACCTCATTTACACATGCTGTATATAGATTTTTCTACTCTATAATTGATTGTATGTTTGTTTATTCCATGTGTAACTCTGTGTTGTTGTATGTGTCGAACTGCTTTGCTTTATCTTGGCCAGGTCGCAGTTGCAAATGAGAACTTGTTATCAACTAGCCTACCTGGTTAAATAAAGGTGAAATACAAATAAATAAAAATAATGTTTACATTTAGGCTGTAACACAACGAAATGTGGGACAAGTCAAGGGGTGTGAATACTTTCTGAAGGCACTGTATATATAAAACTCCCCCCACACAGCAATCTAATAGCATCAGTAAAATCTGTTGAAATTAAACCACAGATAAATATACCTAACATAGTACATCTATTAAACAATACATCACAACACATACATCAGAAATAGTTACACATTATAGAGATCCATTCATGGATGTACAGGTCTGTTGGATAAACGTTCAGAAATGTCAACTGCTGATTTTTTCCAGGCGTCCATAGCGGACACCCTGGCCCTATGAATCCTGTCCGTGGACAAATTCTCAGTCAGACACACAAGTCAGAACACAGCCTCTCTATTCTCTCGTGTGATTTCAGGTCCTCTGACTGGGAAAATGTCTTTTCACAATGAGAACAGTGGTATGTCTTCTCCTCCTGTGTATTAGTATGTTGGAAAGGCTTTTCTCCTGTGTGTTTTCTCTCATGCTTTTGCAGACTCCCTGACCACCTAAAACTCTTTTCACACTGGGAACATTGGAAAGGCTTTTCTCCTGTGTGTATTCTCTCATGCGTTTTCAGGCTCACTAACCACCTAAAACTCTTTCCACAGTGAGAACAGTGATAAGGCTTCTCTCCAGTATGTATTCTCTCATGCTTTTTCAGGACCCATAACCACCTAAAACTCTTTCCACAGTGGGAACAGTGATAAGGCTTCTCTCCCGTGTGTGTTCTCTCATGCCCAACCAGGGCTCCTAACTGAGTAAAGTTCTTCCCACAGTGGGAACAGTGGTAGGGCTTTTCTCCTGTATGTGTTCTCTCGTGCATTTTCAGGCTCCAAACCACCTAAAACTCTTTCCACAGTGGGAGCAGTGGTGTTGGTTAGGCGTCGCTGGGTCTGTTTCCTCTGAGGAACTCTTCCCGCTGTCAGAGTCTGGTCTCTCTCCTGCAAAAGACAAACAGATTATTTAGTTAAACAGAGAGTCCTGAATTAAACCTCCATTCAATAAAATTGTTTTCCTATGAGGTTTAATCTAGACTAGATCCCTCAATACCCTGAGGTCAGTTTTCACAACATTACATCATTAAAAATAAACTTGGTGACGGTGAGATTTAAAAACAAATGATGTAGAGCTCCAAATCTAATCTCTCAGGGAATGTCGTGATGTCATAATGATAGATAATGTCATGTTTATAGGCTGAGCAGAGCTCTATAATAATAGATAATGTCATGTTTATAGGCTGAGCAGAGCTCTATAATAATAGATAATGTCATGTTTCAGGCTGAGCAGAGCTCTATAATAATAGATAATGTCATGTTTATTGGCTGAGCAGAGCTCTATAATAATAGATAAGGTCATGTTTTAGGCTGAGCAGAGCTCCATAATAATAGATAATGTCATGTTTATAGGCTGAACAGAGCTCTATAATAATAGATAATGTCATGTTTTAGGCTGAGCAGAGCTCTATAATAATAGATAACATGTTTATAGGCTGAGCAGAGCTCTATAATAATAGACAATGTCATGTTTATAGGCTGAGCAGAGCTCTATAATAATAGACAATGTCATGTTTATAGGCTGAGCAGAGCTCTATAATAATAGATATTACTATTTCAGTCAATGTTATAGGCTGCATTTGATCCAATGTCAATAACGTTTTGTTGGTGTCCCACTTCATCTCTAAAGTAATAATTACTATCTTTTCTAAATGATAATTCTTAGTTTTTTTGTAGACTTACAAACGTTTGCTAATATGTTCAGTCTCCCCAAAACGCTTGTCCTTTTGCTAATATGTTCAGTCTCCCCAAAACGCGTGTCCTTTTGCTAATATGTTCAGTCTTCCCAAAACGCTTGTCCTTTTGCTAATATGTTCAGTCTCCCCAAAACGCTTGTCCGTTTGCTAATATGTTCAGTCTCCCCATAACACATGTCCTTTTCATGTCAATAATGCTTCTTATTTTATGTATTTCTCCAACATTATTTAGAAATCAGCGTTTTGCTGGTATACACACTCTACACAAGGCCTACAATAGACACACGTCAAAAGTTTAATTTATAACTTGTTTGCCATTCTGTGAGACAATTAAGTTGTGATTTTGTGGTGGGAGGGACTCTGATGGTATACACATGTTACAGTTCAGCAATAAGACCAGAGGAAGTGTGGTATATGGCCAATATAGCACGGTTAAAGACTGTCCTTATGCACAACACAACACAGAGTACCTGGACACAGAACTTAGCCGTGGTATATTGGCCATCTATCACTGAGGTGTCTTATCGCTATTATAACCTGGTTACCGACTTAATTAGAACAGTAAAAATACATGTTGTCATACCCATGGTATACGGCCTGATATACCACGGCTGTCAGCCAATCAACATTCAGGGCTTTAACCACCCATTTTAAAATGTAGCTTTAACATTATATTATAACATGAATTCCTATAGTACAGAACAACATTTTCAAGTATAGAATTTCAGTAGCATGCTGCTGTTGAGGCCAGGGGGCAGGATCTTATCCCGGTAATGGGATTCATTGTTATGTGACCATGTCGGGGAATTCAAAACTGCAAGAGTAATCATTTCAAATAATCAAATAATCAACTATTTTCCTCCATTTGAAAGATATATCTCCTAAATCTAACCACGCTGTCCGATTTTCAGAGGCTTTACGGAGAATGCATAAAGTTAGGTTATGTGAGGAGAGTACATTGACAATAGCTGCGTGTAATGTTTAGCCAATTCAAAGAAGGGCATCAACAGACAGAAAACTAGCTAGAATTATGCACTTACCTTTGACAATCTGCATCAGATGACACTCATAGGACATTATGTTAGACAATACATGCATTTTTAGTTCCATCAAGTTCATATTTATATCCAAAAACAGCATTTACAGTCGCGGTGAAATTCAGAATTTTTTTCGGCTCGAATGCTCCCAGTGAATCCAGCATTACAAATCACGGAATTACTATTCGAAAACATTGGTAAATTATAATATTGTCATTCAAAGAATAATATATTATCATCTCGTAATTGCTACCGAATGGCCAGATCTCAAAATAACTTTACTGGGAAATCACATTGCTAACATAATCACATTGCTAACATAACAACATAAGCTAAGCTATAAGCTAAGCTAAGCTAAGCTATACCGTTAGCATTAGCATCATCTAATATCGATAATAACATTCTAAATATCCCCTTACCTTTGATTATCTCCATCAGAAGGATTCAGAACAAATGTGGTTTCTTTTGACAAAGTTCATAATTTATGTCCAAATAGTTAGCGTTCAGTAGGCTCCCACAAAATGAGGTGGGCAGTGTAAAGTCATGCCGAAAAGCTAAAAAAAACCTAGTAAATAATCTATTTATGTTTGTTCAAACATGTCAAACGTTGTTTAGCATTAATCTTTTGGTCCATTTTTAACGTGAAACATCAGTAAACATCAGTAATATTTTCACACAACCTATCAAGTGTCTAGAATAAACGATTATGACAAAGACACTCTTCTCAGATTTATGCGCAGGCGCAAAAAATGAAGTGATGACGTGTCAACTTGTAAGCATTCTAATTCGGTCTGTATTCATGACAGATGCTTCCAACAACTTTCTAAAGATCGTTGACATCTAGTGGAAGCAGTAGGAGTTGCGAACTGAATCCTTTCTCACTGTGGTATCTATAAAACAATGACACTAAATAGTACAGTCACAAAATTCTCATTTTTTTAAATCTATTTTTCACAGGTTTTTGCCTGCAATATGAGTTTTGTTATACTTACAGACACCATTCAAACTGTTTTAGAAAATTCAGAGTGTTTTCTATCCAAACCTGAACAATAATATGCATATTCTAGCTTCTGAGTTGGTGTAGGAGGCAGTTAAAAATGCGCACATATTTTTTTCCAAAATTCTCAATACTGCCCCCTGGCCTCAACAGGTTTTAAAACAACACATTCGTTCAAAATCTTTGGAGAGTTAGAGCCCGTTTTTAAGACAGTACTTACTGATGGTAATCAGATCTCCTGACTCATCTGTCAATATGACGGTTCTCTTTCCCTCTTTCTCCTCCTTCACTCCAAAAACAGCATCCTCCTCTTTCTCTTCTTCTTTTACTGTAACATCCTCCTCCTCTTTCACTCTGAACGCGTCTTCCTCTTCTTTCACTGTAACGTCTTTCTCTTCTTCTTTCACTGTAACAGCCTCACCCTCTACCTCTTGTTTTACTGTAACATCCTCCTCTTTCACGACAATGTTCAGCCCCAGAGCTTCTTTCTCCGTCCAGCAGACCTCCTCTTCTTTAACAGGAGGGGAGTAGTTTAGGGAGCTCATGTTCGGGGATGTTAGCTAGCTAGCTAGCTAGTTAGCATGAGCGACTAGTTTAGTGCTAGGCTAATTTATCAAGCCAGCTAGTTGACTAACAATGTACCTATAACATTTAAATGGGGGCAATTAACTAGACGTCAGAAGTATATTTAAAACACAGAAGCAAATATGCACAGAAACAGTCTAAATGTTTCGGCTGTTGGCTACCAAGGTGGCTGACTCGTTGTTGTTGATCCGTTCCGTCCACTAGATTATACGTCACGCTGCAGCATCGCCTGAAAGACGCACATCGCCGTCTGCTGACTGGAGGGAAACGCAGTTATGATCGTTTTTTTTCCAGACATTTTTTGCACACAAATGTATTTTTATTCCTTTCATTAAATAATACATTTATATTGAGACGTTCAAATAGAGCAGTGCATATTTTGAATGAGAATTTAAAACATACTGCCCTTCACATCTGTATTTAAGGCAGTTTCATATTCATTCATTTAAAGAAACCCACTGGTCACACACTGGTTGAATTATCTGTCAAACTAGGAACTCTGCAGCCTAGTTTAACAGTGATCTATGTTCTATGAACGCTGCTGGGAGCAAACTGGAGAATAGCTAGAGGAAAACAAACCTAACTGCATCCCCAGTCCCTGGTATATCATCAGACTGTACAAACCTAACTACATCCCCAGTCCCTGGTATATCATCAGACTGCATACAAACCTAACTACATCCCCAGTCCCTGGTATATCATCAGACTGCATACAAACCTAACTACATCCCCAGTCCCTGGTATATCATCAGACTGTACAAACCTAACTGCATCCCCAGTCCTTGGTATATCATCAGACTGTACAAACCTAACTGCATCCCCAGTCCTTGGTATATCATCAGACTGTACAAACCTAACTACATCCCCAGTCCTTGATATATCATCAGACTGTACAAACCTAACTGCATCCCCAGTCCCTGGTGTATCACCAGACTGTACAAACCTAACTGCATCCCCAGTCCCTGGTATATCATCAGACTGTACAAACCTAACTGCATCCCCAGTCCCTGGTATATCACCAGACTGCATACAAACCTAACTGCATCCCCAGTCCCTGGTATATCACCAGACTGCATACAAACCTAACTACATCCCCAGTCCCTGGTATATCATCAGACTGCATACAAACCTAACTGCATCCCCAGTCCCTGGTATATCACCAGACTGTACAAACCTAACTGCATCACCAGTCCCTGGTATATCATCAGACTGTACAAACCTAACTACATCCCCAGTCCCTGGTATATCACCAGACTGTACAAACCTAACTGCATCCCCAGTCCCTGGTATATCACCAGACTGCTGTGACCCTCCCACTCTGTCTGCCCAATTCTTTCTCTTTGCTCTTGTTTTCCTTAGTAGGATGTCGGTGGGTGGAGCCGGGAGGGTCGTCAGTGAAATGGGACACACCTGGGCTCAGGTGTGTCCCAGGATAAATGCACCTCTTCCCCATTCATTGAGGAGACTCTCTCCATGCAGACAGATTTTGGTTGTTTGCGTTGGCACCTTTCAACACCCCTCATTATCACATATATACACGCGACCACTCACTTACACTACTGACTAAACACACACCATTGTTCAGTGTATTTACTTACCTTCGGTTAATAAATATATTTTGTTATTCTTTATCTCCATGTTGTCTCACTGTTTGTTACGTCTTCGAGCCGGTTTGTGACACTATGGTCAGTGAGCTGGAGCCCAACTAATGGAGACCAGTTAGAACCCAACTAACAAAACCCAACTAATGGAGACCAGTTAGAACCCAACTAACAAAACCCAACTAAAACATGACTGCAGATCAGAAGAGCAGAGACATACAGAATGATGTCAGGGAAAATCACAGCATCAATAATAGATAGATTCCATGATGGGGAAACAAAGCTTCCTGAAGCATCGACGCTTTCCAGCCAATTGTCTCAAAAATAGGTTCATTACTCAAGGCTTTGAGCAATACAGAATTTAGAACAGCCACATTATTATAGATGACATCCCACACCGTAGCAGCATAGCCTTTATGTCATTATTATAGATGACATCCCACACTGTAGCAGCATAGCCTTTATGTCATTATTATAGATGACATCCCACACCGTAGCAGCATAGCCTTTATGTCATTATTATAGATGACACCCCACACCGTAGCAGCATAGCCTTTATGTCATTATTATAGATGACGTCCCACACCGTAGCAGCATAGCCTTTATGTCATTATTATAGATGACGTCCCACACCGTAGCAGCGTAGCCTTTATGTCATTATTATAGATGACGTCCCACACCGTAGCAGCATAGCCTTTATGTCATTATTATAGATGACGTCCCACACCGGAGCAGCATAGCCTTTATGTCATTATTATAGATGACATCCCACACCGTAGCAGCATAGCCTTTATGTCATTATTATAGATGACGTCCCACACCGTAGCAGCATAGCCTTTATGTCATTATTATAGATGACATCCCACACCGTAGCAGCATAGCCTTTATGTCATCTACTAAACCACTGACCGTGTTCGAGAGCATGAAATCCATGCTGCATTGTGGGTAAATGGTGACTGGTTGACTAATTTATAAATAATAATGAGCAGTTATTTATGATGTAAGGTGATTTGTAGATCAGTCAGTTGGCAGTCGCCTGCAGTGTCGAACAAACCCAATACCAAACCAATCAGGTGGTTGTTTGATGAAATGAAGCTTCAGACGCCATTGATGACGTGCTGCTGATAAAGTGATACAGGCATCAGTACACTGCTTTGAAGTTTACTGCTTAGCGATTTGGACGCAGGCCTCGTAGCTCCGGTATCAAACATAACATCCCTAATGAAAAGTTGTCAAAACAAAAAGGAGCAAGCAGGTTGATTTCGTCTGTCGATTTGAGCCCACAGCAAGAAGGCACCAGAGCCTACCGTGCTAACGGGTTCCCTCTAGATAACCCAATCACACAGTACACGGAAAGGTGTGGTTAACGTTTGCAAGCTTGAGCTAGATATCGACCTAGTGTGACCTTCCTGTTCCCGTCCCTCAAGTCAGTGAGTCAACACAGGAAGGAGCAATGGATGGATAGTTAATTTATTTCCAAAGCTGAAATGATGGGACACACACAGTATGGATGAATGATCAGTAGTGACGGGATATAAATAGCACTCCGATAGTAATTCTCCACAAATCTGCCGTATAATATACTAACTTTTTTGTTGTTGAAATGTCTATCAAAGTTTTTGTGAACGCATGGTGGATTTAACAATTCCTACTAATTCCTAATGTACTATAATAAAATAAATACAACATCAGAATAAACTGTCATCCATTTTAGTATCAAAATATATCAAATTAACCTGGAATATTACTCAACGTC
The DNA here is from genome assembly GCF_901001165.1 of Salmo trutta. NCBI lineage: Eukaryota > Metazoa > Chordata > Actinopteri > Salmoniformes > Salmonidae > Salmo > Salmo trutta. Next base: position 5,388,346 of record NC_042971.1, on the reverse strand, counting down.
CCCCTCTGGTGGTGAAGAAGTATAATCCACCTAAACTAACAGTACGGGGCTGATAAACTGGCTGGTGTTCATGAGTTTATTAAACACATACTTTATACATGTCATAAATTACCTGCATTGATGAGACACACAGTGTGGATGAATGATCAGGATATAAATAGCAATCCTAAAGAAGATACAGTGTGGATGAATGATCAGTAGTGACAGGATATAAATAGCACTCCTATAGAAGATGCAGTGTGGATGAATGATCAGGATATAAATAGCACTCCTATAGAAGATGCAGTGTGGATGAATGATCAGTAGTGACAGGATATAAATAGCACTCCTATAGAAGATGCAGTGAGGATGAATGATCAGGATATAAATAGCACTCCTATAGAAGATGCAGTGTGGATGAATGATCAGGATATAAATAGCACTCCTAAAGAAGATGCAGTGTGGATGAATGATCAGGATATAAATAGCGCTCCTATAGAAGATGCAGTGTGGATGAATGATCAGGATATAAATAGCACTCCTATAGAAGATGCAGTGTGGATGAATGATCAGGATATAAATAGCACTCCTAAAGAAGATGCAGTGTGGATGAATGATCAGGATATAAATAGCACTCCTATAGAAGATGCAGTGTGGATGAATGATCAGGATATAAATAGCACTCCTAAAGAAGATGCAGTGTGGATGAATGATCAGGATATAAATAGCACTCCTAAAGAAGATGCAGTGTGGATGAATGATCAGGATATAAATAGCACTCCTATAGAAGATGCAGTGTGGATGAATGATCAGGATATAAATAACACTCCTATAGAAGATGCAGTGTGGATGAATGATCAGGATATAAATAGCACTCCTAAAGAAGATGCAGTGTGGATGAATGATCAGGATATAAATAGCACTCCTAAAGAAGATGCAGTGTGGATGAATGATCAGGATATAAATAGCACTCCTAAAGAAGATGCAGTGTGGATGAATGATCAGGATATAAATAGCACTCCTATAGAAGATGCAGTGAGGATGAATGATCAGGATATAAATAGCACTCCTATAGAAGATGCAGTGTGGATGAATGATCAGGATATAAATAGCACTCCTATAGAAGATGCAGTGTGGATGAATGATCAGGATATAAATAGCACTCCTATAGAAGATGCAGTGTGGATGAATGATCAGGATATAAATAGCACTCCTATAGAAGATGCAGTGTGGATGAATGATCAGGATATAAATAGCACTCCTATAGAAGATGCAGTGTGGATGAATGATCAGGATATAAATAGCACTCCTATAGAAGATGCAGTGAGGATGAATGATCAGGATATAAATAGCACTCCTAAAGAAGATGCATTTTCCAGTTTGCTACCAACTTGAAAGAGGGAACTTTAGCATAAAACCCACATGGAAAACTGAGATTCGGCAAATAACATATAAAGAGAGGCCAAACCAACAACAGAAGTTACTAAAACATAAATTGCTAATTTATGATGTAAAAGGTGGATTTTATGATGTAATGTCTACTTTATACATTTCTATCCCAGGACCACTCAAATTCCAATTTCTCCATAAATCTGCTGTGGATCACCCAGAATCCCATACCTTTATCACTGACTGTAATGTAAACACACGAGCAGCAATCTAAGGTCCTGCATCTCAGTGCTAGAGGCGTCACTACAGACCCGGGTTGAAAACTAGGCTGTATCATAACAGGCCGGGATTGGGCGTCCCACAGGGCAACGCACAGTGGCCCAGCATCGTCTGGGTTAGGGTTTGGCAGGGGTTTGGCCGTCATTGTAAATAAGAATTTGTCCTTCGCTGGCTTGCCTGTTTAAATAAAGGTTAAATACATTTTTTAAAATGTAACTTCATTACACCGTTACACTGGCATACAAACTCGGTAGCATAGAGTTGATAATACATATGACGTTGGGAAATAGTGCATTGTGGGTAGTTTAGAAGATTTCCCGAAATAAGTTAATCAATTTGTAATAATGCAAAAACATAACTGTTTGTACTCATCGGTAACCAGATCGTGACTACAACTAGCTTACTAAGTCTTTAACCACACTGTGTTGTTACACTGCTGAGTAAAAACTCATGCTTCCTACACTTTAACTTGTTGTCTGACAATAAAATAAACATTTTACTCAACTGCGTTACCCACTCCAGTCAGCAGATGGCGGTGTGGGAATTTAAGGCGATGCTGTTAGTGTGACGTATAATCTAGTGGACGGAACTCTTCTTTCAACAGCAGCAACAGTTATTCACCCACCTCGGTAGCTCGCTAGACAAAATAGCCGAACAATAAAGCTCTTTAGACGCGTTAGTGTATTGTAACGACCCTGGGTTTATAAGCGCGGAAATCGACTCTGCCGTGCGAGCATGCTTTTGCGGCACAGTCGATAGCGCGCCGGACTTCGGGCTTGAAGGTCGAGGGTTCGAGACCTGCTCCCTGCTTGCTGTTTCATTACATTGGTGTCAGAAGTGATCGGACCTTGCATCCACGACAGTGCGTGTGCTTGGCCGGTGAGCGCGTTCCTGTAAGACGTTGAGTCGCAAGCTAGCGCGAGGACGCGCTCTTTGAAAGGAGGGAGTAGTGTAACGACCCTGGGTTTATAAGCGCGGAAATCGACTCTGCCGTGCGAGCATGCTTTTGCGGCACAGTCGATAGCTCGCCGGACTTCTGGCTTGAAGGTCGAGGGTTCGAGACCTGCTCCCTGCTTGCTGTTTCATTACAGTATATTAGCCACTGTGTTTTAAACCCACTTCTGTCGTCTAGTTAGTTATCAGATTTAATTTCATATTTACGGTGTTGTTGTTATTATTCAGCGAGCGGGCTGGTTAAGTTAGCATTAGCCTAGCTAGCTAACATCCCGACCATGCGGTCACTGAGCTACTCTCCTGCTAAAGAAGAGAACATCACAGTAAAACAAGAAGGAGAGGGTGAGGCCGTTACTGTGAAAGAAGAAAAAGACGCGTTCAGAGTGAAAGAAGATGAGGATATCACAGTAAAAGGAGAGGCGGAAGAGCAAGAGGAGGATGCAGTTTATGGAGTGAAAGAGGAGGAGGAGATCACTGTCACATCGATAAAGGAGGTGGAAGAAGAGGAGGAAACTGGATATCTGGGCCCGGTTTCGCTAACGCATCTTAAGGCGTCCAATGGTTCTAACGATGAACTTAGCAATAAGATGGTTTTGAGAAACCGTTCCCTGATTAACACTAGTAAGTACTGTCTTAAATACAGAGGCACAAACTCTGCAGTTGTTGAACTGATGTTTGGTGTTAAAGGGGAAATATGCAATTGCTACATTCATATTTGGACTTTTAAATTATTTATTTATAGCCATTGATTCTTGAAGAATATAACACATGCTTCATGAGCTTAGTTCAACTGTTGTACCCCATCAGATCCCCAAATAAGCTTGGTTCTAAACATTAGAGTAAAGACATGTAAATCAACACTGTATAGCCTCAACATGGTTAAAACTATAATGTTGATATCATGGATGGTTAGTCCTTGCATCCATAGGTCTGTCTGTAGTTACATTTCTCCAACCCCATAATCATCTTATAACTAAAACAGTGGTGGAATGACAGATTTGTTATTGTTTGAACTGCAGATTGCTGGTTTGTGTGGGTTTTTTAAACAGCAACAAAATGTTTGCCCAAAGGCTTGGTTTGGTAAACAGCTGAGGGATGGGGGAAGGAGAAGTGTAACCACTCTGAAATTCATAGAGAAAGCTATTGTAGAAACCGTAACTCAACACCTAGCGACCTCTTCAAGAAGTTCAGACATCTTGGTGTAACAGTTATAAGGTGTTGGCTTGACAGTCACTGGACCCAGGTTTGAGTTCAGCTCAGGGCCTCCCCCTGAATTCATTGCACTATGAATACAAGGACTGGCCATCCATGATGTCATAATGATAGTTTAACCAGGTTTCTAGGCTATATAGTATATTCTAGAATTCATCCATGATGTCATAATGATAGTTTAACCAGGTTTCTAGGATATATAGTATATTCTAGAATTCATCCAGGATGTCATAATGATAGTTTAACCAGGTTTCTAGGATATATAGTATATTCTAGAATTCATCCATGATGTCATAATGATAGTTTAACCAGGTTTCTAGGCTATATAGTATATTCTAGAATTCATCCATGATGTCATAATGATAGTTTAACCAGGTTTCTAGGCTATATAGTGTATTCTAGAATTCATCCATGATGTCATAATGATAGTTTAACCAGGTTTCTAGGCTATATAGTGTATTCTAGAATTCATCCATGATGTCATAATGATAGTTTAACCAGGTTTCTAGTATATTCTAGAATTCATCCATGATGTCATAATGATAGTTTAACCAGGTTTCTAGGCTATATAGTATATTCTAGAATTCATCCATGATGTCATAATGATAGTTTAACCAGGTTTCTAGGCTATATAGTATATTCTAGAATTCATCCATGATGTCATAATGATAGTTTAACCAGGTTTCTAGGCTATATAGTATATTCTAGAATTCATCCATGATGTCATAATGATAGTTTAACCAGGTTTCTAGGCTATATAGTATATTCTATAACTGCCAGTGTAGATTTCCTGTGGAGGCAAATTGTTAGAGCTGTTGATAAGTCATTGTATAATATTCAGCCAATTTTTTTTCATGCCATTACATTAAAGGCAAGACATAAATGTAATTACATTCATGAATTGGTTTGAAACCATTGTTTTAAACCCTTCTCAAAGTTGGTGCCTTGACGGATTTGTAAAAAATGGTTTGTCATGAAACACTATTTTTTTTAATTTATTTAAACGTAACCTTTATTGAACTAGGCAAGTCAGTTAAGAACAAATTCTTATTTACAATGACTGACTACCCTGGACGACGCTGGGCCAGTTGTGCGCCGCCCTGTGGGACTCTCAATCACGGCCGGTTTTAATACAGCCTGAATTTGAACCAGGGTGTCTGTAGTGACGCCTCAAGCACTGAGATGCAGACCGCTGCGCCACTCGGGAGCCCCAACATCATGTTCTAGTGCTGTCCCCAACTAAAATACATCTTGGTCAACCAAGAGTCATCTGTTCTTTCTACCATTCGCCCCATGTGTTTTAATAAAATCATCTATATGTACTGAACTTGTCTGATGCTTTAAGCACGCTGTTTGATTAAATAAATAAGACACACAAATGACGAGGGAGCCAGTCGTCACTATAACCTGACCAGAGGGAGGGAGCCAGTCGTCAACGTAACCTGACCTAGAGGGAGCCAGTCGTCAACATGACCTGACCTAGAGGGAGCCAGTCGTCAACATGACCTGACCAGAGGGAGCCAGTCGTCAACATGACCTGACCTAGAGGGAGCCAGTCGTCAACATGACCTGACCTAGAGGGAGCCAGTCGTCAACATGACCTGACCTAGAGGGAGCCAGTCGTCAACATGACCTGACCTAGAGGGAGCCAGTCGTCAACATGACCTGACCAGAGGGAGCCAGTCGTCAACATGACCTGACCTAGAGGGAGCCAGTCGTCAACATGACCTGACCTAGAGGGAGCCAGTCGTCAACATGACCTGACCTAGAGGGAGCCAGTCGTCAACATGACCTGACCTAGAGGGAGCCAGTCGTCAACATGACCTGACCTAGAGGGAGCCAGTCGTCAACATGACCTGACCTAGAGGGAGCCAGTCGTCAACATGACCTGACCTAGAGGGAGCCAGTCGTCAGTCGTCAACATGACCTGACCTGCGTTCTGCAGGCAGAAAATATTGTGATAAAAATAAATATCCTAGAAATCACTTTGGCTGCACATGGCCTGTCTACAACAAACCTGAAACATTATATCAACTATCAACTGGGTCAGTGAAACTCGGATAGCAAGCTTGCAACATTGTATAAAATATTCTACACCCTCAGTTTCCTGCTCCAGTAAGTTCTGGACAGACACAGCTGTAGGCTATTTGTGCAAAGGATAAGAAGTAATCAGGTATTTTATGACATTTCCACAGGATCAGAGAATTACATGTTTCCCTTTTTATGCTGAGTGGTTGTCGAAAGGGCGAGAGCTGGAAATATTTTACGAAAATACTTTGAGGAACTATTGTCATCGGCAAATGATTTTGATTGGACTTAGTTTACGTGTTGTTTGAAAATGAAGACAAAATTACTTTGAGAAGCTCCAACTCATTAGTGGTGGTGCTTTAAGACAATCAGAAATACTATCAGACATCCCCAAATGGGCACATTTATAGACCTACATTTGCACACAGGCCAGGTAGACTAGTCCTACTTCTATATGTGTAACCAGGTAGACTAGTCCTACTTCTATATGTGTAACCAGGTAGACTAGTCCTACTCCTATATGTGTAACCAGGTAGACTAGTCCTACTTCTATATGGGTAATAAGGTGTGTGTCTTTACTCAACATTGACAGGAGTGTTTCAAACAAAAGACAATGAATAAATTTACAAAACTGTCTTGAAGAGGTCAGGTCTGGGTGGTCTGTCAGGGGCCGTTTCATTTAGTATCCGTAGGGGTTGGCATGGGGAATGATTGTATTTCCCCATAGTATGTTGTACCGAAGTTGACCAACTGAAAGGGAGTGTAACTTTATGACTATAATTACTGTTCCCTGTAGGAAAATAAATAAATCCTAAATCATTTCAGTTTGCTAAATCTAGTGGTTCTAACCAAGAGTCACTTTAACTTTATTGACACCCAAATGGATACTGTAATTAACGCGATTCTTCAGTAATTACACATAATACTTAATACTGTAGATGTTTAGTTACAGTCACGTTTAACTATCATCAGCTGATCCAGGAAATCATTTTCTGAATGACAAACATCACGATATGCAACAACAACCAAAGTGCTTCTTCATTCATTACTCTGGTAAAGACAGTTATGCTGTGCTCCACGTTGGATCCAACATCCCTAACAAATGGATGTTTATAGTGTGTTATTGTCTGCTTGATTTACAGTAGGGTCTCGTTAGTCCGTTTGGAAACGGACATACTTAGCTCATAATGTGTAGAGAACTGTTCCTTGGTGGATAGGCTAATGTACAACACACAGAGCTATTTTCCTTTATTCAGGATATTTAGAATGACAACACATTACAGAGTAGCCTAGTGGGATTATTAACAAAATTATCTGGTGATCAGGTTATGAAATGTCATGACAAATACATTTTAGTTTCCATGTTTCACCTGAAGTATTAAATATATAATCCTAGGTCTATGTTGTTGTTAGGTGAAGTTATGGGTCCTACAGTAGGTCTGTGTTGTTGTTAGGTGAAGTTGTTGGTCCTACAGTAGGTCTATGTTATTGTTAGGTGAAGTTATGGGTCCTACAGTAGATCTATGTTGTTAGGTGAAGTTATGGGTCCTACAGTAAGTCTATGTTGTTAGGGGAAGTTATGGGTCCTACAGTAGGTCTATGTTGTTGTTCGGTGAAGTTATGGGTCCTACAGTAGGACTGTGTTGTTGTTAGGTGAAGTTATGGGCCAATTGGTTAAACACTTTGTGTACAAACCCTCATTGTCAGGCTGATGGAAAAACTTGCCAAAGAGTATTTTATTGGTTGAAGTGTTTTTTAAGTATAAAGCAGTTGATTTGCGACAATAACACAAACATATTAAGCAGGTGATTCAAGCGAGCCTTACAATTATAATCCAAAGTAATGTGAAATGCACTTATAAGCAACCTGGAAATGGAGGCTATATTTGCTGTCAGCCTATGAGAACTCCCCTGAGTTTTCCCCAAACAGTGGTGAATTAGTGAATAGACACAGAGCTTAATGTGAGTTTCCTTGAGTAGCACTCCTGATCTTGCGCTGTAATATTCAGAATACACTGTGAAAAACTAAAATCTTTGCTCACCATTTTTGCTCCATGCAGATATACTACATCCATAACTAGTGGTTTCCTCATTACCAGATATACTACATCCATAACTAGTGGTTTCCTCATTACCAGATATACTACATCCATAACTAGTGGGTTCCTCATTACCAGATATACTACATCCATAACTAGTGGGTTTCTCATTACCAAATATACTACATCCATAACTAGTGGTTTCCTCATTACCAGATATACTACATCCATAACTGGTGGTTTCCTCATTACCAGATATACTACATCCATAACTGGTGGTTTCCTCATTACCAGATATACTACATCCATAACTAGTGGTTTCCTCATTACCAGATATACTACATCCATAACTAGCGGTTTCCTCATTAGCAGATATACTACATCCATAACTAGCGGTTTCCTCATTACCAGATATACTACATCCATAACTAGCGGTTTCCTCATTACCAGATATACTATATCCATAACTAGCGGTTTCCTCATTACCAGATGTACTACATCCATAACTAGTGGTTTCCTCATTACCAGATATACTACATCCATAACTAGTGGTTTCCTCATTACCAGATATACTACATCCATAACTAGTGGTTTCTTCATTAGCAGGGAGGTGTTTCTGCAATCAAATTGTGTGCATTGCCCTCGTGCTGCAATTTTAGAAAACGCAGAAAGGGGCCTTTATTGGAGACCAAAAGTCATCTGGCACACTGCTTAGAGTTTCAACAACTTTAATACCTTATTTCTAGTTACTACTAATGTGAAAACAAGACAAAATATGACTGTTGCTAAGTTGACTGTCTTAATTGTCAAATAATTGAACAGACGTCAATTGTTGTACAACTTCATGGGTCTGATCTGGGCATCACCTTTTACCTCCAATAAACAGTGGCTTTCTGCTGTTGTGGGACTTTAACTGTCTGTCTGACTTTGTTGTTCACACAGGAGAGAGACGTGACTATCGTGGATCCTCTGGGGAGCCTCAACAACATCATGATGCTGACGAGGCAGAGAAGAGTCTCTCCAGATCAGAACACCTCAAGAAACACCAGCAGAGATCCACAGGGAAGAGAACTCACTGCTGCTCTGACTGTGGGAAGAGATTCACCTCATCAGGCATTAAAATTCATCAGAGAACACACACAGGAGAGAAATCTTATAGTTGTGATCAATGTGGGAAGAGTTTTGGTCAATCTTGCCATCTGACTCAACATCAGAGAATACACACAGGAGAGAAATCTTTTAGCTGTACTCAATGTGGGATGAGTTTTACTCGGTCAACCAGCCTCATACCACACCAGAGAATACACACAGGAGAGAAACCCTATAGCTGTGATCAGTGTGGGAAGAGTATTACTGAGTCTGGGGGTCTGACCAAACACCAGAGAACACACACAGGAGAGAAGCCTTATATCTGTGATCAATGTGGGAAGAGTTTTGGTCAATCTGGCCATCTGACAGTGCACCAGAGAACACACACACAGGAGAGAAATCGTATAGCTGTAATCAATGTGGAAAGAGTTTTACTTGGTCAAGCAGCCTGAATAGACACCAGAGAACACACACAGGAGAGAAATCGTATATCTGTGGTCAGTGTGGGAAGAGTTTTGGTCAATCTGGCCATCTGACAGTGCACCAGAGAACACACACGGGAGTGAAACCGTATAGCTGTGACCAGAGACAATCTGATAAAAGATCTCTGATCAAATATCAGAAAATACATGAAGGAGTTGTTTCATGATATCAATGAATTAATGTCACAATGTTGTCAAAACAACAGCATTTTTGGTGCTTATGCATTTTAAAAGATTACAAGTAGTATGATTATTGTGGCAGATGTTTGTGTACATAGCACATGTTATGTTTAGGTTTTCAATATTTCACAAACTGTTTCTGCATATTGGTTATTGATTTAGACACCTTAAAACTGTTTTAACATTTGGCTATCAGACCTAGCAACATGTAATTGAAAATACTTTGAAAAAAGGACTATGCAACCAAATATTTTATATTTACATTTCATGTAACATTTAGTAATAATAATTATTTATGCAACCAACTGACAATTTTTGGGTACAATTATATTGACATTGTTGCCCTGCTTTTAGAATATCATGTTTCATTCTCAGATGTGCCAACCCAAATGTACTAGAGCATGACATTGGGGACTGGGCCCCGATCCAACAACATGCCTATCTAGTGAACCCTGAAAAGAGAGAGAAGCTCTGCAGTGAGGTGGAAAGTTACTACGGATATTGCAGGAGTTTCCTCTTGAAATCAGACATGTCCATGATAAGGACAACTTGGTGGCTGATTGTCTCAAGGGTGGGCAGTCAAAAAGTTTTTTGTTTTGCGTTTAGCCAGTGCGTTACCATGGATCACAATTGATTTTAACTGCACGTTTTTCCATATTGGAGATGAGTTTTGTTTGGGCTCGTTCCAAGGGGACGAGAGTTCTAGAAGCTAGTGGGATTTAGAAAGAGGAGATTTCTAGAATCTACTGAGTTTTAGGAAGACGAGAGTTCTAGAAGCTAGTGAGTTTTAGGAAGACGAGAGTTCTAGAAGCTAGTGAGTTTTAGGAAGACGAGAGTTCTAGAAGCTAGTGAGTTTTAGGATTCTATAGATGGAAAAAGGAGAAAAAATACGATTGAATATTATTATTTAGAAATATGTGTTTTTTCCTGTTTTTTAATTGTTGACAGCCAGTAGACACCATGTTTATATTGGTGAAGGTGAAGCATTGTAGTTGATTATAATGAGAAATGGAAGTTGTTTTCTGTTGGTAGTGCGCAAACTTGTCCAAAAAAATATAGCATATATTTGTTGTTTTAAGGGGAAGAAGGTGTTACAGGCTTTGGTTTTTCCATTTTATGTTTTGAAGTTGGACTTTAGCAAGTCTAACTCGTTAGCACGTCTAGCTCGTTAGCACGTCTAGCTCGTTAGCACGTCTAGCTCGTTAGCACGTCTAGCTCGTTAGCACGTAGGATGCACTGATTGGTGTCACCTCGTTAGTCAGTATGTGTTACACCTGTGCTGGCTTGTCCATCTCTTTAGTGGGAAGGTGTTTCACCTGAGCTGGTCCAGGTTCTATTTAAGAGTGTCTGGCCCAGTGCTCCAGTTGTCTTGATACATGTGGAGAGTCAACACCTTTAGTTGCTCCACCTTTTTGGTTTGCTTCCTGTCTTTAAGTTTGGTGTGGGTTTTTCTTTTGTTTGCCTCTTCTTGGGCAGATTTAGTGGGTCTCATGGTGGGTGTCTTTTAGGTCCCAGTTGTTGTTACTAGTCAACTTTCAGTGGACACTGAGAGCAAAACTGCAAGATTATGTTATAATACTTTTATTGCATCAAATGGTTGTTTTATGCAACAGAATAGAGGGTTCTTAGAACTATTGTGTCTGTGTGTTCTACTGAGGATGGGCCTCTGGGAGAAAACACTGACAGGAGATTTACAATGTCTTTTGGGTGATAAAACCTAAAAAGACTGCATTCCAGAGCATGAGTTAATGTTTCTGTTCTATATGGTACCAGGGAGAGATGACCCCAGGGCCTGACCCTGGTCTCTACACAGAGTACTGTTTTTACAGCAGATACACTCTGCTGAGAATTATAAGTGTCTTTCATACAAATCTTAACCTTGTGACCCGTTCTATACATCTGTTGTTGGTCATGTAGGTTAAAAGGGGTGTATCTTGGCTGTAAAAGACCTTTGTACTTTTGTCTCGGGGCTCTCAACGAATCTGGGGGTGATTCATCTCTCAATGAATCATCTGGGGGTGATTCATCTCTCAATGAATCATCTGGGGGTGATTCATCTCAACGAATCATCTGGGGGTGATTCATCTCTCTATGAATCATCTGGGGGTGATTCGTCGACCAGCCATCATTATCGTAGGGCACTCAATTGATTGACTTTATTTGTGTGTTGTATTGACCTGCTCCCTTATAAGTGAATAAAGATTTAGTTTAAGAATAACTCTGACTTGTGTGATAAGTTTGTCTCATTTGATATTAAAGAAATTAACCACCACATTTGGCGACGGGGATGTGAATCTTCACTTGGTGACCGCTCCTGCCGACCTGGGTAAATGGTGCACCAGGGATCCCTCAAACTTGGGATCTCAGGGAAACTACACTGCGGGAACGGAGCAAATGGACCCACCTTTGATCTGAGAGGCAGTGAGCCGAGTGGATACCACATCTCCAACGTAGTTTAAAAAGGAAGAGGTGAGCGAAAGACGCAAAGTGGAGTTTTTAGAAAAATATACTGTAACTACATACTTAATGAGTATATACTACATACTATTAGTTAATTGTAGTTAACTGTAACCGAACCGTATCCTTTCAGTTGAGCGCTCTTCTCCTGTCTACCGGAAGTTTATGCTGTTGCTATGCAACCTCTTGCTAGCTAGTTAGCATAACACATTACTATTTAGACATTTTACGACTTTGGGTGTTTTTTAAATTCAACTTGAATACCAGAGTGCTTCATAAATTCAGACCGTTGTCAGATTGTCCGTTTATAAATTCAGCCCGTTTCACTCTCGGAGCCACTGGACGCTCCGGCCGAGGAGTTGGGTTGATTTGATCGTTCTGACCTTAGCTTGCTAGCTACTTCCAAACACAAATGAGACTCTGACCATTTTACTTGCCCTAGCAGAGCTGGTTAGGTAGTTTTCATGTTATCCAGAGTGACTGTAACTGTGCTGCTGGAAAACATTTAATTACGCTTGTTGGTGCCTACGTTTACTGACACCTGGACATATTGAACGGGTGTTGAGCGCTAGTAAATTCATTATTCTGCTCTCTGGTACTCAGACGAGAGTGCTCTGAAATCAGAGTAGATAGTCAGAGTGAATTTATGAAAGCAACTGAATGTCCATTGAGAAAGCACTACGACTATACTGTTTAGCTAAGCTAAGAATGACGGGAATAATCAAGTCAATAAACGTTGGGTAGTTAGTTAGAATATAGTTCATATACTGGCAAGTTTGATGTATAAGTAGCCAACTAACGTTAGGTAGCTAGATAACATAGCGGTACATACTGCTGTAATAACATGCTAGCAAATTGTCAGCCAAAATAACGTGTAAGGTAACTTATTTGAAAAGTCACAACTTTATTACATTGCTCAACATTTTATTAACATTTGGCATAATTAGTTAAAACAATGAATTTGTATCGGCTCTCGTTGGACTTCGGCTGCATATATAAATTGGCTGAATATTATACAATGGCTTATCAATAGCTGTAACAATTTGACGCCCACGGGAAATCTACACTGGCAGTTATAGAAAGACCCATTTACTATATAACCATTGATTCTTGAAGAATATAACTTATAAATGCCTCAAATGTTTCAACTGTATTACCCCACCAGAAACCAAAACATAAGCTTGAAAAACGCCACTGTTTGTAAACAAGCACTATATAGCCTTGAAATCTGGTTAAAAACTATAATTTTGACCTTATGGATAGCCAGTCTTTGTATTTATAGTGTAGTCCATTCAGGGGGTAGTCCTGAGCTGAACTCAATCCTGGGTCCAGCGACTGTCAAGCCAACACCTTATAACTGTTACGCCAAGATGTCTGAACTTCTTGACGAGGTTGGTAGGTGTTGGGTTACGGTTGATACAATAGCTTTCTCTATGAATTTGAGAGTGGTTACATTTCTCCAGCCCCCATCCCTCAGCTGTTTACCAAACCAAGTCTCAGGGCTGACAATTTTTTGCTATTTAAATCCTAGGTTGTCCCTTTAAAATAGCCGCACATCTATCAACCAATCTGTAGTTCATACAATAACAAAGCTGTCATTCCACCACTGTTTTGGTAATAAGATGATTATGGGGTTGGAAAAATGTAACTACTCTCAAATTCATAGACAGACCTACGGATGCAAGGACTGACCATTCATGATATCAACATAGTTTTAACCATGTTGAGGCTATACAGTGTTGGTTTACATTTCTAAACATTGGAGTAAAAAAAGCTTATTTGTGGTTCTGATGGGGAACAACAGTTGAACTAAGCTCATGAGGCATGTGTTATATTCTTCAAGAATCAATGGCTATGAATAAATAATTTTAAAAGTCTAAATATGGATGTAGCTATTGCATATTTCCCCTTTAACACCAAACATCAGTTCAACAACTGCAGAGTTTGTGCTTCTGTCTTTAAGACAGTACTTACTAGTGTTAATCAGGGCCCGTTCATCGTTAGAACCATTGGATGCCTTAACATGCCTTTGGGAAACCGAGCCCAGAAATCCAGTTTCATCCTCGTCTTCTTCCAATGTGACAGTCATCTCACCCTCCTCCTCTTTCTGTTCCTCTTCTTTAACTGTAACGTCTTTCTCTTCTTCTTTCACTGTAACAGCCTCACCCTCTACTTGTTTTTGCATTGTGACATCCTCCTCTTCCTCCTGTTTTACGACAACGTTCAGCCACAGACCCTCTTTCTCCGTCCAGCAGACCTCCTCTTCTTTAACAGGAGGAGAGTAGCTTAGTGAACTCATGGTCGGGGATGTTAGCTAGCTATGCTAATGCTAACTTAACCAGCCCGCTAGCTGACCAATAACAACAACACCATAAATATGAAATTAAATCTGATAACTAACTAGACAACAGTAGTGGGTTTTAAACACAGAGGTTAATATACACGAAAGCGTCTAAAGAGCTGTATTGGTTCGGCTATTTTGTCTAGCAAGCTACCGAGGTGGCTAAATAACTGTTGCTACTGTTGAAAGAAGCGTTCCGTCCACTACATTATACGTCACACCAACAGCATCGCCTTAAAGCCCCACATTATGTATTGTTACACCATGTAGGAGCAGTATAGACCTAGTCTGTTCATTATATACATCTACATGATGTATTGTTACACCATGTAGGAGCAGTATAGACCTAGTCTGTTCATTATATACATCTACATGATGTATTGTTACACCATGTAGGAGCAGTATAGACCTAGTCTGTTCATTATATACATCTACATGATGTATTGTTACACCATGTAGGAGCAGTATAGACCTAGTCTGTTCATTATATACATCTACATGATGTATTGTTACACCATGTAGGAGCAGTATAGACCTAGTCTGTTCATTATATACATCTACATGATGTATTGTTACACCATGTAGGAGCAGTATAGACCTAGTCTGTTCATTATATACATCTACATGATGTATTGTTACACCTTGTAGGAGCAGTATAGACCTAGTCTGTTCATTATATACATCTACATGATGTATTGTTACACCATGTAGGAGCAGTATAGACCTAGTCTGTTCATTATATACATCTACATGATGTATTGTTACACCATGTAGGAGCAGTATAGACCTAGTCTGTTCATTATATACTTCTACATGATGTATTGTTACACCATGTAGGAGCAGTATAGACCTAGTCTGTTCATTATATACATCTACATGATGTATTGTTACACCATGTAGGAGCAGTATAGACCTAGTCTGTTCATTATATACATCTACATGATGTATTGTTACACCATGTAGGAGCAGTATAGACCTAGTCTGTTCATTATATACATCTACATGATGTATTGTTACACCATGTAGGAGCAGTATAGACCTAGTCTGTTCATTATATACATCTACATGATGTATTGTTACACCATGTAGCAGCAGTATAGACCTAGTCTGTTCATTATATACATCTACATGATGTATTGTTACACCATGTAGGAGCAGTATAGACCTAGTCTGGTCATTATATACATCTACATAATGGATTGTTACACCATGTAGGAGCAGTATAGACCTAGTCTGTTCATTATATACATCTACATGATGTATTGTTACACCTTGTAGGAGCAGTATAGACCTAGTCTGTTCATTATATACATCTACATGATGTATTGTTACACCATGTAGGAGCAGTATAGACCTAGTCTGTTCATTATATACTTCTATATGATGTATTGTTACACCTTGTAGGAGCAGTATAGACCTAGTCTGTTCATTATATACATCTACATGATGTATTGTTACACCATGTAGGAGCAGTATAGACCTAGGCTGTTCATTATATACATCTACATGATGTATTGTTACACCATGTAGGAGCAGTATAGACCTAGTCTGTTCATTATATACATCTACATGATGTATTGTTACACCATGTAGGAGCATAATAGACCGACAGTAGCTGGCTAATTATTTAGATGTTGTTTGACTTAATGAAACTACCTTAAATGTGCTGTAGTAAACATGTTTTATTCGCACTAATCAATCACCACATTCCTGTCTTTGTATGTCTCAATATAATAGTATTATTTAATTAAAACCATGTAAAATAATCTTTGTCTGTAATTAAAATGTGATCCTCAACTGCGTTTCCCTCCAGTCAGCAGACGGCGATGTGCGTCTTTCAGGCGATGCTGCAGCGTGATGTATAATCTAGTGGACGGTTCTTCATAAACAGCTCGTCAACCACCTCGGTAGCTTGCTAGCCAACATAGCCGAAACATTCAACCTATTTATACGCTTTCGGTCTATATTAGCTACTGTGTTTTAGACACACTTCTGTCGTATCTACTTGTTAACCTATTTAATTTAATATTACGTTATTTTTTTATTAGTCAGCTATAGTAGCTGGCTGGTTAAGTTAGCATTAGCCTAGTCGCTAATGATAGCTAGCTAGCTAACATCCCCGAACATGAGCTCCCTAAACTACTCCCCTCCTGTTAAAGAAGAGGAGGTCTGCTGGACAGAGAAAGAAGCTCTGGGGCTGAACATTGTCGTGAAAGAGGAGAAGGAAGAGGAGGATGTTACAGTAAAACAAGAAGTAGAGGGTGAGGCTGTTACAGTGAAAGAAGAAGAGAAAGACGTTTCAGTGAAAGAAGAGGAAGATGCGTTCAGAGTGAAAGAGGAGGAGGATGTTACAGTAAAAGAAGAGGAGGATGTTACAGTAAAACAAGAAGTAGAGAGTGAGGCTGTTACAGTGAAAGAAGAAGAGAAAGACGTTTCAGTTAAACAAGAGGAAGAAGAGGAGGATGTAGTGTTTGGAGTGAAGAAGGAAGGAGAGATTACTGTCACATTGAAAGATGAAGAGGAGGAGAAAGGAGATCTGAGTAACACCAGTAAGTACCGCCTTCAATTAGTTTTTAACTTTGGATATTCGGAGTTGGCAATACCTCTTCAACGGAGGGCCCTGGGATGATGACTGATATGTCTAGAATCAGACGGCGTAGAGACAAGCTACCCCTTGTTTTCTCCGTTCCGTTTCCAAAAAGTGACTTAACATATATATTTGAGAAGGGTCTATCTGCTGACCGCAGACTGGGGGGCCACGGCATGTAGTGATTTTAATGTAGTGATGTTTTACTACACACCGTGACCCCCAATAGAGCCATGTGAGAGTTGGGTTGGCTACACCAAAGATTATGGATATACTGACAAGATGTCTCTCTGTCCTAACAAGGGGAGTCGTTGTCCACAAAGCTGCACTGTGGGTTGTCTATCTCCCACCTATCCTGTCTTTGGATTGGTGGATACATCTTACATTTACATAACATTTTAGTCATTTAGCAGACGCTCTTATCCAGAGCGACTTACAGTAGTGAATGCATACATTTCATTTTTTGTACTGGTCCCCCGTGGGAATCGAACCCACAACCCTGGCATTGCAAACACCATGCTCTACCAACTGAGCCACACGGGTCCAATTATCCCAGCGGAACAGACAGACAGGTATCTTACTTCATTGAAAGGGGACTCTGGTCGGGGAAAGCAGGCCGTAGTTTGGGCATGCAGACTGTAGAGCCAGGCATGTCCCCATCCCCCTGGGGGCCAGGCCAATCCAACACCCGCTGAGGCCACAGGCAATGGGACTCCTGCAAGGCCCGTACAGACACGGGGCTCTCACGGTTACTCCCTGGGAGGGTGAACTTGGCAAACTTCATCTTCAAAACCTAAGAGAGCATTTATCTTATTATTGTAATCTATTGTTTATATTCTATGAGGGTTGTTGACGTCAACCGCCTGTATTCAATGGAGAGAGATGCTAAGCTACTAGCATGAATATGCATAGCGATCTGGAGACAAATCCTATAGTGTTTTTATCAAAGTTGTCAGTATGTCAAGTGTCCACAAAACAACTTAAGAATTATGAAACTTCTGTTAGATCAAGTAAACCTCACGTAGCAAATAAGCCATTCATTTTGTTGTTGACCAAATTCAACACTTTCCACATTGGGTTGATAATTGTTTCCACTTGGATACAACCAACTGTAGCCTACTGGCATAACCTAGAGAGAGATACAACCTACTGTAACCTACTGGCATGACCTAGAGAGTTACAACCTACTGTAACCTACTGGCATGACCTAGAGAGTTACAACCTACTGTAACCTACTGGCATGACCTAGGGAGATGCAACCTACTGTAGTCTACTGGCATGATCTAGAGAGTTACAACCTACTGTAACCTACTGGCATGACCAAGAGAGATAAAACCACTTGGATACAACCTACTGTAGGCTACTGGCATGACCTAGAGTTACAACCTACTTTAACCTACTGACATGACCTAGAGAGATACAACCTACTGTAGTTTACTGGCATGACCTAGAGTGATACAACCTACTGTAGCCTACTGGCATAACCTAGAGAGAGATACAACCTACTGTAACCTACTGGCATGACCTAGAGAGTTACAACCTACTGTAACCTACTGGCATGACCTAGAGAGTTACAACCTACTGTAACCTACTGGCATGACCTAGGGAGATGCAACCTACTGTAGTCTACTGGCATGATCTAGAGAGTTACAACCTACTGTAACCTACTGGCATGACCAAGAGAGATAAAACCACTTGGATACAACCTACTGTAGGCTACTGGCATGACCTAGAGTTACAACCTACTTTAACCTACTGACATGACCTAGAGAGATACAACCTACTGTAGTTTACTGGCATGACCTAGAGTGATACAACCTACTGTAGCCTACTGGCATGACCTAGAGAGTTACAACCTACTGTAACCTACTGGCATGACCTAGAGAGTTACAACCTACTGTAACCTACTGGCATGACCTAGAGAGTTACAACCTACTGTAACCTATTGGCATGACCTAGAGAGTTACAACCTACTGTAACCTACTGGCATGACCTAGAGTTACAACCTACTGTAACCTACTGGCATGACCTAGAGAGGTACAACCTACTGTAGCCTACTGGCATGACCTAGAGAGGTACAACCTACTGTAGCCTACTGGCATGACCTAGAGAGATACAAACTACTGTAACCTACTGGCATGACCTAGAGAGATACAACCTACTGTGGTCTACTGGCATGACCTAGAGAGTTACAACCTACTGGCATGACCTAGAGAGTTAAAACCTACTGTAACCTACTGGCATGACCGAGAGAGTTACAACCTACTGTAACCTACTGGCATGACCTAGAGAGTTACAACCTACTGTAGCCTCCTGGCATGATCTAGAGAGTTACAACCTACTGTAGTCTACTGGCATGACCTAGAGAGTTACAACCTACTGTAACCTACTGGCATGACCTAGAGAGATACAACCTACTGTAACCTACTGGCATGATCTAGAGAGTTACAACCTACTGTAGTCTACTGGCATGACCTAGAGAATTACAACCTACTGTAACCTACTGGCATGACCTAGAGAGATACAACCTACTGTAACCTACTGGCATGACCTAGAGAGATACAACCTACTGTAGCCTACTGGCATGACCTAGAGAGATACAACCTACTGTAACCTACTGGCATGACCTAGAGAGATACAACCTACTGTAACCTACTGGCATGACCTAGAGAGGTACAACCTACTGTAGCCTACTGGCATGACCTAGAGAGGTACAACCTACTGTAGCCTACTGGCATGACCTAGAGAGATACAACCTACTGTAACCTACTGGCATGACCTAGAGAGATACAACCTACTGTGGTCTACTGGCATGACCTAGAGAGTTACAACCTACTGGCATGACCTAGAGAGTTAAAACCTACTGGCATGACAGAGAGAGATACAACCTACTGTAACCTACTGGCATGACCTAGAGAGATACAACCTACTGTAGCCTACTGGCATGACCTAGAGAGATACAACCTACTGTAACCTACTGGCATGACCTAGAGAGTTACAACCACTGGTATGCAAGCATTTCTAAACTTTTTTCTCACTTTTATGGAGTATTGTGATGTCAGTATGAGGTATTGTCTGAAGATTGATCATTAAAAAAAAAGTAATCCATTTCAGAATAAGGCTGTAACGTAACAAAATGTGTAAAAAGGGAAGGGGTCTGAATGCACTATGTTCTGGGGCTGTCCCAAATAAAAATAAAAAATAGTATTTTATTTCTACCAATTGATTGGTTGAAATGTTATGATGTGTATTTGTTCATATAGACACACCCCCCCATGTGTTTAATAAAATCAACTGTATGTGCGGAACTTGAACTGAACTGATACTTCAAGTTTTTGTTTAAATAATTAATACACACAAATGACTTGAGGAAGCCAGAGGTCAATATAACCAGAAGAAGATAACCAATTCCCCACCTGCTGCTGGCCTTCGTTAATTCTGACGTTATGCTCCTGAAGTTTCCGGTAAAATAGGCAAACTTTTTCCATTTCCGTTTGAAGTGCCAATTTATCTTACCATTTCTACCGATCTGCGTGCCAGTTATGAACGAGTTACAACACCTGTTTGGCTCCTCCACTTCCTGGGTCGGTGAAGTGAGGTATTAAATTTAAGGATTAAATCATTTAAGGAATATATCCGAGTCTCACGCTCATCACCTGTGGAATGCGGGGCTTCCAGCGAGGTGTGGATTTAATAGTATGTTGTACCTAGTTTCCCTCCTTCAGGGAACAGTAGTTATAGTCATCACGTGTGGATTTAATAGTATGTTGTACCTAGTTTCCCTCCTTCAGGGAACAGTAGTTATAGTCATAACGTGTGGATTTAATAGTATGTTGTACCTAGTTTCCCTCCTTCAGGGAACAGTAGTTATAGTCATAACGTTAAGCTTGTCATATGATGAACTTTAACTTAAATACCGGATCTTGCTGTCGGACAGTTTTTTTGTATTCAGATCTCTGAAATGCTCTCTAACTACGTAACATTTGTTGTCTCCTTATGTTACGCTGGGAAAACAGTTTTCATGGGAACAGAAATCCTAAATCATTTCAGTTTACTAAATCCAATGGTTCTAACCGAGAGTCACCTTAACTTTATTGACGACACCCAAATGGATACTGTCATTAATGCGGTTCTTAAATAATTACGCATAATACTTAATACTGTAGCTGTTTAGTTACAGTCACATGTTCAACTATCATCAGTTGATCCAGGAAATCATTTTCTGCATGCCAGTCAAATGTAGTTCTTCATTCATTACACCGGTAAAGACAGTTATGCCGTGCTACACGTTGGATCCAACATCCCAAACAAATCGATATTTATAATGTGTTATTGTCTACTTGATTTACAGTAGGGTCTCGTTAGTCTGTTTGCACACAGAGATACTTTGCTCATAATGTGTAGAGAACTGTTCCTTGATGGATAGGCTATTGTACAACACACAGAGCTATTTTCCTTTATTCAGGACATTTAGAATGACAACACATTACAGAGTAGCCTAGTGGGATTATTCACAAAATTATCTGGTGATCAGGTTATGAATTGTCATGACAAAGACATTTTAGTCTCCTTCTTTCACCTGAAATATTAAATTATTTATAGTCCTAGGTCCTATGTTGTTGTTAGGTGAAGTTATGGGTCCTACAGTAGGTCTATGTTATTGTTAGGTGAGATTATAGACCATTTTGGCATACACTTAGTGGACAAAACCTCATTGTCAGGCTGATGGAAAACTAGCCAATGAGCATTTTACTGGTTGAAGTCGTTTTTAAATATAAAGTAGTACATTTGACAATAACACAAACATTATATTAAATCAGGACATTCAAACAAGCCTTACAATTATAATCCAAAGTAGTGTCAAATGATGATAATAATAATCATAATCAACCTGGAAATGGAGGCTATATTTGCTGTCAGCCTATGAGAACTCCCCTGAGTTTCCCCCCACGGTGGTGAATTCGTGAATAGACACAGAACTTAATGTGAGTTTCCTTGAGTAGCACTCCTGATCTAGTGCTGTAATATTCAGAATACATTGTGAAAACGAATCTTTGCTCACCATTTGTTAAATATATATATTTTTTCACCCCTTTTTTCTCCCCAATTGGTACTTACAGTCTTGTCTCATCGCTGCAACTCCCATACGGACTCTGGAGAGGCGAAGGTCGAGAGCCATGCGTCCTCCGAAACACAACCCAACCTAGCCGCGATGCTTCTTGACACAATGCCTATCCAACCCGGAAGCCAGCAGCACCAATGTGTCGGAGGAAACACTGTACACCTGGCAACCTGGTCAGCGTGCACTGCGCCCGGCCCGCCACAGGAGTCGCTAGTGCGCGATGAGACAAGGATATCCCTGCCGGCAACAGAGCTTGGACTCGAACCCAGAATCTCTAATGGCACAGCTTAGGCCACTTGCTCACCATTTTTGCTCCAGGCAGATATACTACATCCATAACTAGCGGTTTCTGCATTAGCAGGGAGGTGTTTCTGCAGTCAAATTGTGTGTGCATCGCCCTTGTCGCAATTTTAGCAAACACAGAAAGGTGCCTATATTTGAGAACAAAAGTCGCCTAGCACACTGCTTAGGAGTTCAACACTTTTTACTTATTTCTAGTTACTACTAATGTGAAAACAAGACTAAATATGACTATTGTTGCTCACTTGACTGTCTTAAGACAATTGTCAAGTCATTTTAACATTCATTATAGACGTCAATTGTTGTACAGTATCATGGCTACGCTGTTTGCATCACCTTTTTCAGTGGATTTCTGCTGTTGTGAGCCTTTAACTATCTGTCTGACTTGTTCACACAGGAGAGAGACATGACTATCATGGATCCTCTGGGGAGCCTCAACATCATGATGCTAACGAGGCAGAGACGAGTCTGTCCAGATTCTATCACCTCAAGAAACACCAGCAGAGACCCACAGGGAAGAAATATATCTGCTGCTCTGACTGGAAAACATTGCAAATCTTCATCAGAACTTAAAATACACCAGCGAGTACACACAGGAGAGAAATCTCACCACTGTTTTGATTGTGGGAAGAGTTACTTAAGATTAAAATCACTAAAAGTACACCTGAGAATTCACACTGGAGAGAAACCTTACAGCTGTGATCAATGTGGGAAGAGTTTTACTACATCTAGCTATCTGATTATACACCAGAAAACACATACAGGAGAGAAACCGTACAGCTGTACTCAATGTGGGAAGAGTTTTACTCAGTCAAGCAACCTGTTATCACACCAGAGGACACACACAGGAGAGAAATCTTTTAGTTGTAATCAATGTGTGAAAAGTTTTATTACATCTAGTGAACTGACTGTACACCAGAGAACACACACAGGAGAGTAACCTTATTGCTGTGATCAATGTGGGAAGACTTATATTTCATCTTGCCATCTGACTAGACACCAGCGAGTACACACAGGAGAGAAGCCATTCCACTGTTCAGATTGTGGAAAAAGATTCTCATCTTCACAGAATATGAAGAAGCACCAGAAAACACACAGGAGAGAAACCTTATAGCTGTAACCAATGTGGGAAGAGTTTTACTCGGCCAGACAGCCTAAAATTACACCAGAGAACACACACAGGAGAGAAATCTTATAGCTGTAACCAATGTGGGAATAGTTTTTCTACATCTAGAGTTCTCACTAAACACCAGAGAACTCATACAGGAGAGAAACCATATAGCTGTACTCAATGTGGGACAATATTTGCTTGGCTAACCAGCCTAGTATCACATCAGAGAACACACACAGGAGAGAAACCTCCTAGCTGTGATCAATGTGGGAAGAGATACTCTGATAAAAGATCTCTGATTAAACATCAGAAAATACATGAAGGAGTTGTTTCATGATATCAATGAAATAATGTCACAATGTAGAGTGTTTTAACATTGTAGTAGGAGTATTTTAATGATGTCACAATGTAGAACCCTAAACGTTTGTCCCCTGTTCTATTGATTTCAACATGATATGGATATTAGCCTCAGGGGGAAAATCCAGGCTCTGAATTGAAAGAGTTACTATTTATGAGATTTAACAAAAAGTGACTAACAAAAAAAGAGCTGTGTTACACTTACCACGTTGGTGATGCACTGGAATCAAAATGCAACAATTCAAAATGTAGTGAGCAGCTTTCTACAAGTTGTCCTCTAACCAGTGATGTACACATTATTCCCAGATTCCATGTGGTTTTTGAGCTGTTCGTTTTAACAGGACGTGCAACTTCATCTCCCTCCTGTCACACAAATGATTTTAGCATGATATCGATGAATAAGTGTTGTGTTCCTTTGTTTAGCGACCCCTAAATTTAAATGCATCACTCCAAAATGTAGCTGACTGTCTTCTGCTGGTTGTCCTCTAACCAGTGAGGTGAAATATATCTCCAATTTCCATGTGTTTGTTTAGTTGTTAGTTTCAACAGCACGTACAACCTGATTTCCCCCCTAATCGATGTCAGTGATTTATTGCTACTTGTCAAAACAACAGCGTTTCTGGTGCTTGTGCAGTTTATAAGGTGCTTCTTTTAAAAAATACAAGTAATATGATTATTGTGGCAGATGTTTGTGTACATAGCACATGTTATGTTTAGGTTTTCAATTTATCACAAACTGTTTCTGCATATTGGTTATTGATTTAGACACGTTAAAACTGTGTTTTGACATTGGGCTATCCCACCTAGCAAAATGTAATTGAATGACGTTGAAAATAAGACTATGCAATCAAATATTTCATATTTACAATTCATGTAACATTTAGTAATGATAATTATTTATGCAACCAACTGACAATTCTTTTGGTACAAAAATATCAGGGTTTATTCTCACATGTGCCAACCCAAATGTACTAGAGCATGACATTGGGGACTGGGCCCCAATCCAACAACATGCCTATCTAGTGAACACTGAAAAGAGAGAGAAGCTCCGCAGTGAGGTGGAAAGTTACTACGGATATTGCAGGAGTTTCCTCTTGAAATCAGACATGTCAGTGGTAAGGACAACTTGGTTGCTGATTGTCTCAAGGGTGGGCAGTCAAAAAGATTTGTGTTTTGCGTTTAGCCAGTGCGTTGCCATGGATCAGAATTTATTTTGACTACATGTTTTTACCTATTGGAGATGAGTTTTGTTTGAGCTCGTTCCAAGGGGATGAGAGTTCTAGAAGCTAGTGAGTTTTAGGAAGACGAGAGTTCTAGAAGCTAGTGAGTTTTAGGATTCTATAGAAAGAAAAAGGAAAGAAAATAAAACGATTGTATATTATTGTTTAGAAATGTGTTTTTCTTGTTTTTAATTGTTGATAGCCAGTAGACACCATGTTTATATTGGTGATGGTGAAGCATTGTAGTTGATTATAATGTGAAATGTAAGTTGTTTTCTGTTGGTGGTGAGCAAACTTGTCCATAAAAAATATATTTGTTGTCTTAAAGGGGAAGAAGGTGTTACAGGCTTTGGTATTTTGATTTATGTTTTGAGGTTGGACTTTAGCAGGTATAGCTCGTTAGCACGTCTAGCTCGTTAGCACGTCTAGCTCGTTAGCACGTCTAGCTTGTTAGCACGTCTAGCTCGTTAGCACGTCTAGCTCGTTAGCACGTAGGACGCACTGATTGGTGTCACCTCGTTAGTCAGTATGTGTTACACCTGTGCTGGCTTGTCCATCTCGTTAGTGGGAAGGTGTTTCACCTGAGCTGGTCCAGGTTCTATTTAAGAGTGTCTGGCCCAGTGCTCCAGTTGTCTTGATAGATGTGGAGAGTCAACACCTTTAGTTGTTCCACCTTTTTGGTTTGCTTCCTGTCTTTAAGTTTGGTGTGGGTTTTTCTTTTGTTTTCCTCTTCTTGGGCAAATTTAGTGGGTCTCATGGTGGGTGTCTTTTATGTCCCAGTTGTTGTTACTAGTCAACTTTCAGAACCCCTCCTAAAAAACATGCTTATATTTTGGGTTGGATATTGCATCCAATTAATATTTTAATCAATGGCATTTCCTTAGAATGCTCATTAGTGTTTCAGTTGTTAGTCTTCTGTATTTTTTTATCCTCTTATGTTTGTGTACTAAATATTTCTGTTTATTTTCATTGTTTTTTCCTGTGAAGCCATTGTGTTGCATCCATGTCTGACATGTGCTGTATAAATAAAGCTTGATTTGATTTGAACATATTGCAAAACTAATGAATCCAATGACCGACCAATCAACAGACTCTTGGTCCCTCTTAGTATGAAAAACAGTATCAATCCCATGTCAAAGGATTCAACTACTGATAACTGAAACAAACAAATGGATCAACCAGATCAGTCCCACTTTTCCAGCCTGCTGAAGGCGTGGTGGAGTGGTAAACACCATCCCCGGCTCTACCAGGGGCTTGAGGTGGTCTCCCACAGCTCTGATTATGTCATGTTCTGTGGCCTTGCTGTTCCATTTCTTGACTGCCCCTGCAACACAGAAACACATTTAGTCATATTATATAAAACACTCAAAGTAATGGATATGGAGCATCTATGGCCTCAGTTACACCTGGCACCTAAATGTGACTTCTGTCATCCGATCACTCCAAGCTGCATTAGGTTCAGATCTACCAGGATGGGCCTTTGACAAAGTCTGGACACAGTCAGGCCACTGAATATGCATAGGCAATGTAAAGAGATGGGGTGAATGAGTGGGGACAAGTACATTCCACACAAATTACCATAATATCAAAGAACAAATGTGTGTGTCTGAGGGGAAATTAACTTTCATACAGCCAGAAGGGGTGAGAAATTACACCAATATCAGTGGACTATTTGCACTAATGTAAATAAACATAGATGATGGAACATATTCCCTTTAGCTGACGTGATGAACCGCTAAGGGGACATAAATATTTACCATCTAAACCATGTGTGACCTCTCACCTCTCTGGCTGTAGAAGTGTTCTTCCTAACCAGTCCCTCAACAGCTCTCTGACTGAGCTCCACCCTCACTGGGTCTTCAGAGGAGAGGAAGGCTGAGGAAGGATGAATGGATCAGTCAGTCAATAAAGTGTAGAGCTGCTGTCTATGCTGTCTGACAAAGTCACTATTTTAGTAGTTCATTAAAGTAAATAAAGCTTTATGACGGCTGAATACCAAATATCAATCACTTAGATAATGTATTTCCAGGTAGAGATACATCTTTGGGAGGGTCCCTAGCCCATTGAAGTTGACATTTAAAATGGTTAACCTGTCTGGGGTATGTGGGACGATTTCGTCCCACCTACGTAACAGCTACTGGAATTCCAGTGGCGCGATTTTTGAATCGTTAGAAATACTATAACTTCAATTTCTCAAACATATGACTATTTCACAGCTATTTAAAGACAAGAATCTCGTTAATCTAACCCCACTGTCCGATTTCAAAAAGGCTTTACAACGAAAGCAAAACATTAGATTATGTCAGCAGAGTGCCCAGCCAGAAAAAATCAGACAGCCATTTTTCAAGCTAGCATATCATGTCACATAAACCCAAACCACAGCTAAATGCAGCACTAACCTTTGATGATCTTCATCAGATGACACACCTAGGACATTGTGTTATACAATACATGCATGTCTGTTCAATCAAGTTCATATTTATATCAAAAAACAGCTTTTTGCATTAGCATGTGACGTTCAGAAAACGCATAACCCCCGGCAAACTTCCGTTGAATTTACTAACAGTTTGCTAAATTACTCACGATAAACGTTCACAAAAAGCATAACAATTATTTTAAGAATTATAGATACATTACTCCTCTATGCACTCGATATGTCCGATTTTAAAATAGCTTTTCGGATGAAGCACATTTTGCAATAATCTAAGTACATAGCCCGGCATTACAGGGCTAGCTATTTAGATACCCACCCAGGTCAGCATCCACCAAAATCACATTTCCTATAAGAAAAATGTTCTTACCTTGCTTGTTCTTCATCAGAATACACTGCCAGGACTTCTACTTCAATAACAAATGTTGGTTTGGTCCCAAATAATCCATAGTTATATCCAAACAGCGACGTTTTGTTCGTGAGTTCTAGAATGCTTCTTCCCGGTTTCGCGCATGGCGCATTGGCGTGTCAAAAATGTCTAAATATTCCATTACCGTACTTCGAAGCATGTCAACCGCTGTTTAAAACCAATTTTTATGCCATTTATGTCGTAGAGAAGTGATAATATTCCGACCGGGAGTATGCATTGAGCCTAAACAGCCGAATAAAATTTCTCCTCAGAAGCGACTCATGCACGCGCATCATTCAAAGGTCCTCGGAGCATCCACTTACAAAAGGCGATAATATGTTTCAACCTGAGGCTCCCTCGTAAACCTTCAGTTATTTCGCGGGCTCTGAGAGCCTATTGGAGCCCTGGGAATTGTCACGTTACAGCTAAGATCCTTACTTTTCAATAAAAAGATGCAAGACGCACGACTCCTTGTCAGACAGGGTACTTCCTGCTTGAAACCTTGTCAGGTTTTTGCCTGCCATAGGAGTTCTGTTATACTCACAGACACCATTCAAACAGTTTTAGAAAATTCAGAGTGTTTTCTATCCAAACCTGAACAATAATATGCATATTCTAGCTTCTGAGTTGGTGTAGGAGGCAGTTAAAAATGGGAACATATTTTTCCAAAATTCTCAATACTGCCCCCTAGCCCAGACAGGTTAAGGTAGGGGTTAAGGTTAGGGTTTAGGGTAGGGATGTCCCAAGGATCCCGGATAGCATTGACCATTGTGCATTCTTCTGTCTCTTTTACATAGCAGGTGATGACTTCTGACTTCTGAACTTGAACATATGAAATATCCTTATTCATGTCACTGTTTGAGAGAAGGGGATGTAGAACATTTACATTCTGTCAGAATGTGTTATTGTTAGACGTCAGGGATCCTATGAAAGGAGAAGGGCCATAGTCTGGAACAAGTCAACAGGACAGCCGTGAGGTGGGGAGGAGAAGGGCCACAGTCTGGAACAAGTCAACAGGACAGCCGTGAGGTGGGGAGGAGAAGGGCCACAGTCTGGAACAAGTCAACAGGACAGCTGTGAGGTGGGGAGGAGAAGGGCCACAGTCTGGAACAAGTCAACAGGACAGCTGTGAGGAGGGGAGGAGAAGGGCCACAGTCTGGAACAAGTCAACAGGACAGGTGTGAGGTGGAGAGAAGGGTCACAGTCTGGAACAAGTCAACAGGACAGCCGTGAGGTGGGGAGGAGTGAGGAATTTAGGCCGAGGTCAGGTCAGATGAAGTGAGGACTAAAGTGACTAAAGTTCTGCCTAGCAACAGAGGTGTAATTCAACATCAGTTCACCGTCTCACCTCATACTGTATTGGAACAGCAGCAGCTGACTGCCCAGTTCAACATCAGTTCACCGTCTCACCTCATACTGTATTGGAGCAGCAGCGGCTGACTGCCCAGTTCAACATCAGTTCACCATCTCACCTCATACTGTATTGGAGCAGCAGCGGCTGACTGCCCGGTTCAACATCAGTTCACCGTCTCACCTCATACTGTATTGGAGCAGCAGCGGCTGACTGCCCGGTTCAACATCAGTTCACCGTCTCACCTCATACTGTATTGGAGCAGCAGCAGCTGACTGCCCG
Organism: Salmo trutta; assembly: GCF_901001165.1. NCBI lineage: Eukaryota > Metazoa > Chordata > Actinopteri > Salmoniformes > Salmonidae > Salmo > Salmo trutta. The sequence goes on along the minus strand of NC_042971.1, from coordinate 5,358,748 downwards.
GTTCAACATCAGTTCACCGTCTCACCTCATACTGTATTGGAGCAGCAGCAGCTGACTGCCCGGTTCAACATCAGTTCACCGTCTCACCTCATACTGTATTGGAGCAGCAGCAGCTGACTGCCCGGTTCAACATCAGTTCACCGTCTCACCTCATACTGTATTGGAGCAGCAGCAGCTGACTTGATCGTTGATACTAATCATCATGTTTGAATCTGAGAGTAAATAGAGCCGACTACACTCTAAAAATGAAGGGTTCAACTGGAGTTGTTCTCAGATCCCCTAAGAACCGTAGGGTTCTTGGTCAATGAAAAACAGCCCCAAAAGGTTCTTCAAAGAACTTGTTAGAAGGTGGGTTCATCGAGGAACCTCCGTTGTTGCTGGACTTCTTCCGGGAACTTCGCAATTACAACTGAAAACGATGGTGCTACAGCATGCAATACTATTAACTCACAAGGGGGCATAACGTTACATGTACAATACTATCCCATTTTGGAAACGTTACATGGACAATACTATCCCATTTTGGAAACGTTACATGTACAATACTATCCCATTTTGGAGACGTTACATGTACAATACTATCCCATTTTGGAAACGTTACATGTACAATACTATCCCATTTTGGAGACGTTACATGTACAATACTATCCCATTTTGGAAACGTTACATGGACAATACTATCCCATTTTGGAAACGTTACATGATCAATACTATCCCATTTTGGAAACATTACATGATCAATACTATCCCATTTTGGAAACGTTACATGTACAATACTATCCCATTTTGGAAACGTTACATATACAATACTATCCCATTTTGGAAACGTTACATGTACAATACTATCCCATTTTGGAAATGTTACATGTACAATACTATCCCATTTTGGAAACGTTACATGTACAATTCTATCCCATTTTGGAAACGTTACATGTCCGCCCCCTTGTGGAGGGAAATTAATATCTTAGATGGTAGCTGTAGATGGGATTCAAATGCATAATGGTATTAATACAGTGTCTAGACTACCTCTTTTGTATAAATGCCCTTCAGAATCCAAACACAGTATTGCCACGCAGCAAAATGTTGCGCATAATCTTTCAAGTCAGCCTGATAAAATATTGAACAATTTGTGTACAAAGATATCTTGAAATGTGATATTAGGCCTGTATGAGAGTACTGTTACTGTATGGCAGTACTGTATTGGCTAGTGCTTTCTCCAATATGTTCTTCTATTTTACATTACATTGTATGTTGATGCCATTTATCTTTCAATATTTATTTAATATATGTATATATGTTTTAATGCTTGTAAGACTGTTCTTTGACACATTTTCTCTTCCTTTGAAATTCTTATAGGACAGAACATGGACACAATGCAATTGGGATCAAGAAGAAGGTACAGATATGTTGTAGGACAGCTGCATATTAAGTGTACATTTAACCTACATAGCAGTCAATACAAACTGAAATCTATTAGTGTACAAATGTGTGCAAATGATCTTTTCAGATCTTCTCAGAAATGAATCAAGTCCATGGAATGGATATAGACGAAAAGATAATTCAAGGACTATCAGAGGTAGAGAGGCGAGGCAGGGGTGAGGACATCATCCTGCTATTTTGACAGTCCCTGAAGGACAATACAGAAGAGGGATTTGCTCTTGTTCCTTCCCTTTCTGTAATGTATTTTGTAATAAAATTAGCAAGTGTAGTAATATCATTGCTTTACTTTACTAGGACTGGAGACCACAGCAGCGATTCTGCTCTTGCCCTACCTCTTCAATGAGGACCCGAGTGGCCTTTATGTCCGTGACAAGGTATGTCTATGCACCAATCATCTGTTTCTTCATAAACATAGGTGTGCATACTTATATAAAACTACAGCTGAACATTTGTTATGTTCTTTGTTAATTGTATGTGTATTAATCTTTTCTTACTTTTGTTGACACAGATTTCACCGCTCTTCACTCCTTTACTGCACATCGGCGGAAATCCATTTCACCATGAGAGTGAAATCCCGCTGGCCTTTGATGGGGAGAACATCCAGGCCCTCGAGGACGTCCCCATGGGACTTGGGGGCTCTGCTACGACTGGATTTTTATTTTCTGTAACATTTCCCCAAAATGTCAGAAAAACAATTATGTTGTTAAGTTCCTGTGTTCTGGGGATCAGAGAAGTTGGGGTGAAGTTACCAGGGCCGGTCATAAAGATTGAGAACTTCCTAACATAACTAAGTGGATATGATATACACACTAAAGCTGAAAAATCTGTATTTAGCATCAAGTCTACAATATTGTTAGTTTACCTATGATTCATTTTTAATTATGTTTTTATTGTACATCATTATTATTATTTGTTTTTAAATGTCATGAAAATCACTATACAAAGTAAATGTATTATTTATTATGGTCTGACATGTCTGCAGAAATGTTGCAATTTGGTAATGTGTTTTGTTTGGTAAATTGTTTTGTAAATATTAATTCACATTTGTGGTGCCACTAAATAAACAATGAATTATTTAAATCAATATTGTCAATATTGTTATTATTAAAATAAGTTTTAATAATGCAGGGAGGGTGGACAGGGAGTTAAAAAAAATTAACCCCAAAAGGTTCTTTGAGGAACCAATATTAGGGGTTCCCACAAAAGGTTCTTCAAAAAACTTTTAGGGGTTCCCCCACAGTTTCAATTTGAAGAACCCCGAAAGGATACTCCAGAAACCTTTACTTTTTAGAGTGTATATTGATAAAAGTCACCTTGTCCGAGAGACATTTACATAGTTATACACAGCCCATTTTGGGATAACTATTTTAGGGCGAAATAGCGGCCACAACAGACAGACCTGATATCGCCCAGGACGTCACGTGCTGACTGGGTATGACCAAAGTTATTCTATTTATCTACACTTTGAAGTACATTTTTACACTATAATAAATGTTTATGATGACACATCGCCCGTTTTCAAAGGGAGTCGTTGGTTTTTAGGGGCAGTCGCTTTTTTGCTTTTTGTCTGAAAGTATTTTCTCAACTGCGATACCAACTCCAGTCAGCAGATGGCGATGTGTGTCTTTCAGGTGATTCTGCCACTGTGACGTATAATCTGGTGGACGGGACGCTTCTTCAACATCAACAGCTAGTCAGACACCTTGGTTCACTCTAACTTTATGGAAACACTTTGTTCAATAAATCCAGCAACTCCTCTCATACTGGGAAGAACCCCCCAGGCCTTAAGGGCAGTTTATTTCAAATGTAGTACCTGGATGGAGAAAATCCGATTATGTTTTTATAGTTACATCGTTAGGGTAACTTAACCTAAAGTGGACACACTCCCATCAGTTTCTGAGACAATTGCCCAGACTTTGTAGACAGTTTAATAATACTTAACCCTCATCTTTATCAAATTATTCATTAAAGATACCAACTCAAAACCTACGTCCGTCTACATATGGGTTGTTTAAATTGTATCTAATTATATTCCCAGTATTACTTTATCAAATCTCTGCTAATCGATTATACACATACATTTTATCATATTTTTATATATTCACAGAATCCATTTAAAAAGTAAGAAATTCTCATATTTTCATATATTTACAGAATCCATATAAAACGTAAGAAATTCTCAGGTAGTCACGACAACCATTCCATTTGCTTTTTCAAGGACTCTCCACAGCTACGAAGCAGCTCTCCAAAGATACTCCCAGCGGAACAAAAAAATTAACTTTTGTTTCCCGGACAATGACCATGGGATCCTCAACGGTTCTCTAACCTCCCAGAGACCACGGCAAAATCAAGCCTCCCAGGAACTATAGACCTTCTGCTGCTTTCTAAAATATCAACCCGCTTATTATCCACATTTCAATCATCTGATTAAGCATATTTCTATATGTTACTATCCAGACGACAGATTAAGACTTATTTCCACATTTTCACAACACCCATATCACAGTCACACAACTCCCATATCACAGTCACACAACTCCCATATCACAGTCACACAACTCTCATTTCAGTCACACAACTCTCATATCACAGTCACACAACTCTCATATCACAGTCACACAATGCTATTCCCAAACATACCTAATCAATTAGTTATTTTTCAACAATATTTTAACCTGCAGGAATATTTTCACATTTCTATCTAATGGTTAGTTCCTAGGATAATGTAACTCATACATTTACATCTTTCAATACTTCTAAAATGGGGTACAGGTTTAAAACAATTACAGGTTTAAAATAATTACATGTTTAAAACAATTACAGGGGCACCTTACTATCTTATACTATATCATAAATGGTCTTAACTAGTAAACACAGATTCTAGGTTTCATACAGCTCACACAGATAGCTGGCTCGCCCCTCTTTACACCTCCAAGGTGCCCCCCTCACTCAGGAAAACACACTCAGAGCCTACTGCCTCGGCCCTGTTTACACCTCCAAGGTGCCCCCCCTCACACAGGAATACACACTCTGAGCCTACGAGGCTTTTCTAAAAATTCCACTTGTTTCGCTCAACTCATTCTTTATTTTTAAACTACGTTCGAGATGTGGTATCCACTCGGCTCGCTGCCTCTCAGATCAAAGGTGGGTCCATCTGCTCCGTTCCCGAAGTGGGGTTTCCCTGAGATCCCAAGTTAGAGGAATCCCTGGTGCACCATTTACCCAGGTCATCAGGAGCGGTCACCAAGTCAAGATTCACATCCCCATCGCCAAATGTGGTTAATTTCTTTAATATCAAATAAGGAGACAAACTTATCACACAAGTCAGAGTAATTCTGAAACTAAATCTTTATTCACTTATTAATACGGGAGCAGGTCAAAACTACACACATATAAAGTGAATCGATTGAGTGCTCTACGATAATGATGGCTGGTCGACGAATCACCCCCAGATGATTCATTGAGAGAGATGAATCACCCCCAGATGATTCGTTGAGAGATGAACCACCCCCAGATGATTCGTTGAGAGCCCCGAGACAAAAGTACAAAGGTCTTTTACAGCCAAGATACACCCCTTTCAACCTACATGAACAACAACAGATGTATAGAACGGGTCACAAGGTTAAGATTTGTATGAAAGATACTTATAATTCTCAGCAGACAGTATCTGCTGTAAAAACAGTACTCTTTGTGTAGAGACCAGGGTCTGGCCCTGGGGTCATCTCTCCCTGGTACCATATAGAACAGAAACATTAACTCATGCTCTGGAATGCGGTCTCTTTAGGTTTTATCACCCAAAAGACATTGTAAATCTCCTCTCAGTGTTTTCTCCCAGAGGCCCATCCTCAGTAGAACACAGACACAATAGTTATAAGAACCCTCTATTCTGTTGCATAAAACAACCATTTGATGCAATAAAAGTATTATAACATAATCATGCAGTTTTGCTCTCAGTGTCCACTGAAAGTTGACTAGTAACAACAACTGGGACCTAAAAGACACCCACCATGAGACCCACTAAATCTGCCCAAGAAGAGGCAAACAAAAGAAAAACCCACACCAAACTTAAAGACAGGAAGTAAACCGAAAAGGTGGAGCAACTAAAGGTGTTGACTCTCCACATGTATCAAGACAACTGGAGCACTGGGCCAGACACTCTTAAATAGAACCTGGACCAGCTCAGGTGAAACACCTTCCCACTAACGAGATGGACAAGCCGGTGTAACACATACTGACTAACAGAAATGGAAAAAACCAAAGACTATAACAACTTAAGAGAATGCTTACCACCAACAGAAAACAACTCACATTTCACATTATAATCAACTACAATGCTTCACCTTCACCAATATAAACATGGTGTCTACTGGCTGACAACAATAAAAAAATTAAAAAAATTCCCTCACTAGCTTCTAGAACTCTCGTCTTCCTAAAACTCACTAGCTTCTAGAACACTCGTCCCCTTGGAACGAGTCCAAATAAAACTAATCTCCAATACTGAAGAACGTGCAGTCAAAATAAATTCTGATCCATGGCAACTCACTGCCTAAACGCAAAACTTTTTGACTGCCCACCCTTGAGACAATCAGCAACCAAGTTGTCCTTAACACAGACATTTGAGAATGAGAATTAACCCTGATATTCTAAAAGCAGGGCAACAATGTCAATATAATTGTACCCAAAAATGGTCAGTTGGTTGCATTAATAATAATCATTAACAAATCTTACATGAAATGTAAACAACAAATATTTGGTTGCATAATCTTATTTTCAACGGCTATTCAATGACATGTTGCTAGGTGGGATAGCCCCACTGTCAAAACACAGTTTTATCGTGTCTAAATCAATAACCAATATGTAGAGTTTGTGATACATTAAAAACCTAAACAAAAAATGTGCTATATACACAAACATCTGCTACAATAATCATATTACTTGTATTTTTTTTAAACAAGCTCCTTATAAACTGCACAAGCACCAAAAACACTGTTGTTTTGACAAGTAGCAATAAATCACTGATATCGATTAGGGGGGAAATCAGGTTGTACGTGACGTTGAAGCTAACACAACTAAAAAAAAACACATGGAAATGGGAGATATATTTTACCTCACTGATTAGAGGACAACCTGCAGAAGACAGTCAGCCACATTTTGGAGTGATACATTTAAATGTAGGGGTCGCTAAACAAAGGAACACAACACTTATTTGTCATAACTCATCGATAACGTGTTGAAATCAATTGTGCCGAGAGGAGGGAGATGAGATTGCACGTCCTGTTAAAACTAACAGCTCAAAAACCACACGGAATCTGGGAATAATGTGTACATCCCTGGTTAGAGGACAATTTGTAGAAAACAGCTCGCTACATTTTGAAGTGTCACCAACGTGGTAAGTGTAACACAACTCTTTTTTTGTTAGTCACTTTTTGTTAAATCTCATAAATAGTAACTCTTCCAATTCAGAGCCTGGATTTTCCCCCTGAGGCTAATATCCATATCATGTTGAAATCAATAGAACAGGGGACAAACGTTTAGGGTTCTACATTGTGACATAATTAAAATACTCCTTCTACAATGTTAAAGCATTCTACATTGTGACAATATTTCATTGATATCATGAAACAACTCCATGTATTTTCTGATGTTTGATCAGAGGCATTTAATCAGAGTATCTCTTGTCACATTAACCACAGCCAAAATATTTCTCTCCTGTGTGTGTTCTCTTGTGTTGAGTCAGATGTGCAGATCGACCAAAACTCTTCCCACATTTACCACAGCTATAAGGTTTCTCTCCTGTGTGTGTTCTCTGGTGCACTGTCAGATCTCCAGATTGACCAAAACTCTTCCCACATTTACCACAGCTATAAGGTTTCTCTCCTGTGTGTGTTCTCTGGTGCACTGTCAGATGTCCAGATTGACCAAAACTCTTCCCACATTGATCACAGCTAAAAGGTTTCTCTCCTGTGTGTCTTCTCTGGTGTACAGTCAGAATGCTTGATGTAGTGAAACTCTTCCCACATTGATCACAGCTATAAGGTTTCTCTCCTGTGTGTGTTCTCTGGTGTACTGTCAGATGATCAGATGTAGTAAAACTCTTCCCACATTGATCACAGCTAAAAGGTTTCTCTCCAGTGTGTGTTCTCTGGTGTGATATCAGGCTGCTTGACTGAGTAAAACTCTTCCCACATTGATCACAGCTATAAGGTTTCTCTCCTGTGTGGATTCTCTGATTAATTTTAATGCCTGATGAGGTGCATCTCTTCCCACAGTCAGAGGAGCAGTGAGTTCTCTTCCCTGTGGATCTCTGCAGGTGATTATTGAGGTGTTCTGATCTGGAGAGACTCTTCTCTGCCTCTTCAGCATCACGAGGTTGTTGAGGCTCCCCAGAGGATCCAAGGTAGTCCCGTATCTCTGCTGTGTGAACAACAAAGTCAGACAGATGATTAAAGGCCCACAACAGCGGTAATCCACTGTAAAAGGTGATACCAACAGCGTAGCCATGATGTTGTACAACAATTGACGTCTGTAATGAATGTTACAATTATTTGACAATTGTCTTAAAATATGCAAGAAGTGTCATATTTTGTCTTCTTTTCACATTAGTAGTAACATCGATGATTGTAGGCTAGAAATAAGATATTCATGTTGTTGAAACTCTAAACAGTGTGCCAGTCGACTTTTGGTCTCCAATACAGGCCCCTTTCTGTGTTTGCTAAAATTGCGGCATGAGGGCAAAGCACACACAATTTGGTTGCAGAAACTCCTCCCTGCTAATGAGGAAAGCACTAGTTATGGATGTAGTATATCTGGTAATGAGGAAAGCACTAGTTATGGATGTAGTATATCTGGTAATGAGGAAAGCACTAGTTATGGATGTAGTATATCTGGTAATGAGGAAAGCACTAGTTATGGATGTAGTATATCTGGTAATGAGGAAACCACTAGTTATGGATGTAGTATATCTGGTAATGAGGAAACCACTAGTTATGGATGTAGTATATCTGGTAATGATGAAAGCACTAGTTATGGATGTAGTATATCTGGTAATGAGGAAAGCACTAGTTATGGATGTAGTATATCTGGTAATGAGGAAACCACTAGTTATGGATGTAGTATATCTGGTAATGAGGAAACCCCTAGTTATGGATGTAGTATATCTGGTAATGAGGAAACCACTAGTTATGGATGTAGTATATCTGGTAATGAGGAAACCACTAGTTATGGATGTAGTATATCTGGTAATGAGGAAACCACTAGTTATGGATGTAGTATATCTGGTAATGAGGAAACCACTAGTTATGGATGTAGTATATCTGGTAATGAGGAAACTACTAGTTATGGATGTAGTATATCTGCCTGGAGCAAAAATGGTGAGCAAAGATTTTAGTTTTTCACAATGTATTCTGAATGTGAACGGGGGAAAACTCAGGGGAGTAACCTCCATTTCCAGGTTGCTTATGAGTGCATTTCACACTACTTTGGATTAAAATTGTAAGGCTCGTTTGAATGTTCTGCTTAATGTAATGTTTGCTACAGTATTAAGAATTATGTGTAATTATTGAAGAACCACATTTGGGTGTCAATAAAGTTAATATTTTTTTATTTTATTTTTTATTTCACCTTTATTTAACCAGGTAGGCTAGTTGAGAAGAAGTTCTCATTTACAACTGCGACTTGGCCAAGATAAAGCAAAGCAGTGCGACAAAAAAACAACAGAGTTACACGTTGGATAAACAAACGTACAGTCAATAACACAATAGAAAAATCTATATACAGTGTGTGCAAATGTAGCAAGGAGGTAAGGCAATAAATAGGCCATAGTAGCGAAGTAATTACAATTTAGCAAATGAACACTGGAGTGATAGATGTGCAAGTAGAAATACTGGTGTACAAAAGAGCAAAAAAGTAAATAAAAACATGGGGATGAGGTAGGCAGTTGGATGGGCTATTTACAGATGGGCTGTGTACAGCTGCAGTGGTCGGTAAGCTGCTCAGATAGCTGATGCTTAAAGTTAGTGAGGGAGATATAAGTCTCCAACTTCAGCGATTTATGCAATTCGTTCCAGTGATTGGCAGCAGAGAACTGGAAGCAAAGGCGGCCAAAGTAGGTGTTGGCTTTGGGGATGACCAGTGAGATATGTGGGCTATGGGTGGGTGTTGCTATGGTGACCAGTGAGCTGAGTGACGGCGGCCTAGCAAAGACTTATAGATGACCTGGAGCCAGTGGGTTTGGCAACGAATATGTAGCGAGGGCCAGCCGACGAGAGCATACAGGTCCTAGTGGTGGGTGGTACATGGGGCTTTGGTGACAAAACTAATGGCACTGTGATAGACTGCATCCAGTTTGCTGAGTAAAGTGTTGGAGGCTATTTTGAAAATGACATCGCCAAAGTCAAGGATCGGTAGGATGGTCAGTTTTACGAGGGTATGTTTGGCAGCGTGAGTGAAGCAGGCTTTGTTGCGAAATAGGAAGCCGATTCTAGATTTAATTTTGGATTGGAAATGCTTAATATTAGTGTGGAAGGAGAGTTTACAGTCTAGCCAGACACCTAGGTATTTATAGTTGTCCACATATTCTAAGTTAAAACCGTCCAGAGTAGTGATGCTGGACAGGCGGGTGCGGGCAGCAACCGGTTGAAGAGCCTACATTTAGTTTTATTAGCATTTAAGAGCAGTTGGAGGCCACAGATGGAGTGTTGTATGGCATTGAAGCTCGTTTGGAGGTTTGTTAACACAGTGTCCAAAGAAAGGCCAGATGTATACAGAATGGTGTCGTCTGCATAGAGGTGGATCAAGTAATCACCCGCAGCAAGAGCAACATTGTTGGTATATACAGAGAAAAGAGTTGGTCCGAGAATTGAACCCTGTGGTAGCTCCATAGAGACTGCCAGAGGTCCGGACAACAGGCCCTCCGATTTGACACACTGAACTCTGTCTGAGAAGTAGTTGGTGAACCAGGCAAGTCAGTCATTTGAGAAACCAAGGCTATTGAGTCTGCCGATAAGAATACGGTGATTGACAGAGTTGAAAGCCTTGGCCAGGTTGATGAAGACGGCTGCGCAGTACTGTCTTTTATCTATGGCGTTTATGATACAGTGAGGGGAAAAAGTATTTGATCCCCTGCTGATTTTGTACGTTTGCCCACTGACAAAGAAACGATCAATCTATCATTTTAATGGTAGGTTTATTTGAACAGTGAGAGATAGAATAACAACAACAAAATCCTGAAAAACGCATGTCAAAATGTTATAAATTGATTTGCATTTTAACGAGGGAAATAAGTATTTGACTCCCTCTCAATCAGAAAGATTTCTGGCTCCCAGGTGTCTTTTATACAGGTAACAAGCTGAGATTAGGAGCACACTCTTAAAGGGAGTGCTCCTAATCTCTGCTTGTTACCTGTATAAAAGACACCTGTCCACAGAAGCAATCAATCAATTAGATTCCAAACTCTCCACCATGGCCAAGACCAAAGAGCTCTCCAAGGATGTCAGGGACAAGATTGTAGACCTACACAAGGCTGGAATGGGCTACAAGACTATCGCCAAGCAGCTTGGTGAGAAGGTGACAACAGTTGGTGCGATTATTCGCAAATGGAAGAAACACAAAGAACTGTCAATTTCGCTCGGCCTGGGGCTCCATGCAAGATCTCACCTCGTGGAGTTGCAATGATCATGAGAACGGTGAGGAATCAGCCCAGAACTACACGGGATGATCTTGTCAATGATCTCAAGGCAGCTGGGACCATAGTCACCAAGAAAACAATTGGTAACACACTACGCCGTGAAGGACTAAAATCCTGCAGTGCCCGCAATGTCCCCCTGCTCAAGAAAGCACATATACGTGCCCGTCTGAAGTTTGCCAATGAACATCTGAAGGATTCAGAGGACAACTGGGTGAAAGTGTTGTGGTCAGATGAGACCAAAATGGAGCTCTTTGGCATCAACTCAACTCGCCGTGTTTGGAGGAGGAATGCTGCCTATGACTCCAAAAACACCATCTCCACCGTCAAACATGGAGGTGGAAACATTATGCTTTGGGGGTGTTTTTCTGCTAAGGGGACAGGACAACTTCACCACATCAAAGGGACGATGGACGGGGCCATGTACCGTCAAATCTTGGGTGAGAACCTCCTTCCCTCAGCCAGGGCATTGAAAATGGGTCGTGGATGGGTATTCCAGAATGACAATGACCCAAAACACACAGCAAAGGCAACAAAGGAGTGGTTTAAGAAGAAGCACATTAAGGTCCTGGAGTGGCCTAGCCAGTCTCCAGACCTTAATCCCATAGAAAATCTGTGGAGGGAGCTGAAGGTTCGAGTTGCCAAACGTCAGCCTCGAAACCTTAATGACTTGGATAAGATCTGCAAAGAGGAGTGGGACAAAATCACTCCTGAGATGTGTGCAAACCTGGTGGCCAACTACAAGAAACGTCTGACCTCTGTGATTGCCAACAAGGGTTTTGCCACCAAGTACTAAGTCATGTTTTGCAGAGGGGTCAAATACTTATTTCCCTCATTAAAATGTAAATTAATTTATAAAATTTTTGACATGCGTTTTTTCTGGATTTTGTTGTTGTTATTCTGTCTCTCACTGTTCAAATAAACCTACCATTAAAATTATAGACTGATTACTTCTTTGTCAGTGGGCAAATGTACAAAATCAGCAGGGGATCAAATACCTTTTTCACTCACTGTACGTTTAGTGCCTTGAGCGTGATTGAGCTGCACCCGTGACCAGATCGGAAACTGGATTGCAGAGCGGAGAAGGTACGGTGGGAATCAAAATGGTCAGTGATCTGTTTGTTAACTTGACTTTCGAAGACTTTAGAAAGGCAGGGCAGGATGGATATAGGTCTGTAACAGTTTGGGTCTAGAGTGTCACCCCCTTTGAAGAAGGGGGATGACCGCGGAAGCATTCCAATCTTTAGGAATCTCGGACGATACGAAAGAGAAGTTGAACAGACTAGTAATAGGGGTTTCCACAATGGCGGTGGATAATTTTAGAAAGAGAGGGTCCAGATTGTCAAGCCCAGCTGATTTGTACGGGTCCAGGTTTTGCAACTCTTTCAGAACATCAGCTATCTGGATTTGGGTGAAGGAGAAGCTGGGGAGGCTTGGGGAAGTAGCTGCGGGGGGTGGGGAGCTGTTAGTGCAGTACGCCACAGGATGTTTTTGTGCTGGTCGAGGGCAGTCAGGTCTGGAGTGAACCAAGGGCTTTATCTGTTCTTAGTTCTACATATTTTGAAAGGGGCATGCTTATTTAAGGTGGTGAGTAAATTATAATTAAAGAATAACCAGGCATCCTCTACTGACGGGATGAGGTCAATATCCTTCCAGGAGACTCGGGCCAAGTAGATTAGAAATGCCTGCTTGCAGAAGTGTTTTGGGAGCGTTTGACAGTGATGAGGGGTGGACCCATAACGGACGCAGGCAATGAGGCAGTGATCGCTGAGATCATGATTGAAAACAGCAGAGGTGTATTTGGAGGGCAAGTTGGTCAGGATAATATCAGCGAGGGTGCCCATGTTTACAGATTTAGGGTTGTACCTGGTGGGTTCCTTGATAATTTGTGTGAGATTGAGGGCATCTAGCTTGGATTGTTGGACGGCCGGGGTGTTAAGGATATCTCAGTTTAGGTCACCTAACAGAATAAACTCTGAAGATAAATGGGGGGCAATCAATTCACATATGGTGTCCAGGGCACAGCTGGGAGCTGAGGGGGGTCTATAACAAGTGGCAACAGTGAGAGACTTATTTCTGGAGAGATTCATTTTAAAAATTAGAAGCTCAAACTGTTTGGGCTTAGACCTGGAAAGTATGACAGAACTTTGCAAGCTAACTCCTCCCCCTTTGGCAGTTCTATCTTGACGGAAAATAATGTAGTTGGGTATGAAAATGTCTGAATTTTTGGTGGTCTTCTAAGCCAAGATTCAGACACGGCAAGGACATCAGGGTTGGCGGAGTGTGCTACAGCAGTGAGTAAAACAAACTTAGGGAGGAGGCTTCTGATGTTAACATGCATGAAACCAAGGCTTTTTCGATTACATTCGTCAACAAATGAGAGTGCCTGGGGACACGCAGGGCCTGGGTTAGCCTCCACATCACCCGAGGAACAGAGGAGGAGTAGAATGAGGGTACGGCTAAAGTCCAGCAAAACTGGTCGTCTAGTGCGTTGGGGACAGAGAATAAAAGGAGCAGATTTCTGGGCGTGGTAGAATAGATTCAGGGCATAATGTGCAGACAGGGGTATGGTGGGGTGCAGGTACAGAAGAGGTGAGCCCAGGCACTGAGTGATGATAAGAGAGGTTGCATCTCTGAACATGCTGGTTATACTGGGTGAGGTCACCGCATGTGTGGGAGGTGGGACAAAGGAGGCATCTAAGGCATGTACAGTGGGACTAGGGGCTCCGCAGTAAACTAAAACAATGATAACTATCCTAAATAACAGTATACAAGGCATATTGACATTTGAGAGAGACATAAAGCGAGGCATAAAGCAATCACAGGTGTTGATTGGAAGAGCTAGCTAAGACAACAACGGGTAAGACAACAACAGCTAATCAGCTAAGACAACAACAACAGGTAAAATGGCGATGAATGGGCAGAGAGGGTCGGTTAACTACACACAGGGCCTGAGTTCGGGCTAGGGCCAACAGATAAACAAAGGTAAACCAAGTGGAGATAAATGAACAGTCCAGCAGGCATCAGCTATGTAGCTAAGTGATCATAGGGTCCAGTGTACAGCAATAGATGGAACAGGGAAGCCGCGGGGTAGTCGTTGCTATGCTAGCAAGCGGGAGACACAGCGTTTAAAGTTAGCAGGCCGGGGTAAGTAGAAGCATCTGCTCCGACGTCCGGCAAAGGCAAATTACGTCTGCGGACCAGTCGCAGTGGTACGGCGGGGCGCCGTATCGACGAAGGGACCGGGCCAGATGGAGAAAGAGGTATTGTAGTTGTGGTAAATTTGTTTGCAAGCCGGGAGATGCACCTGGCTCAGGGCTAGCTTTTGGGGCTGGGTCACTCAGTGACAGCTAGCTAGCTGTGATGATCAGTGGTAATGGTCCAGGGTTTACGGCAGGAATCCGGCGTTGTAGTGGAGAAAAACAGTCCGAGGCTGGCAGGTATTATCCAGGCTAAAAGCGGCTGGTGCCTGAGCAGAGGGTAAAGGCCGCTAACAGTGGCTAACAATGACTAAATAGCTAGTAGCTAATTAGCCTCTAATTAATGTTTTGGCTATATTTAAAAGAAAAATAGCGGATCCGTGTCACATTGAGATTAACATCGGGTTACCGGAAGGTATATTTAATTTAAAAATAGAAAAAGAGATTGAAAGTAAATTGGAATATATACAAAAAAAGACGAAAAAGAAAAAAGAAAACGAGAGGATGACAAAAAAACGTATGCACTGCTACGCCATCTTGGGGGAAAAAACTAAGTAAACTAAGTGTTTGCCAAATTGGCCAAAAACAACACCTAACAACAACATAGACCTACTGTAGGACACATAACTTCACCTAACAACAACATAGACGTGCTGTAGGACCCATAACTTCACCTAACAACATAGACCTACTGTAGGACCCATAACTTCACCTAACAACATAGACCTACTGTAGGACCCATAACTTCACCTAACTACATAGACCTACTGTAGGACCCATAACTTCACCTAACAACATAGACCTACTGTAGGACCCATAACTTCACCTAACTACATAGACCTACTGTAGGACCCATAACTTCACCTAACAATAACATAGACCTACTGTAGGACCCATAACTTCACCTAACAACATAGACCTACTGTAGGACCCATAACTTCACCTAACTACATAGACCTACTGTAGGACCCATAACTTCACCTAACAATGACATAGACCTACTGTAGGACCCATAACTTCACCTAACAATAACATAGACCTACTGTAGGACCCATAACTTCACCTAATAACAACATAGACCTACTGTAGGACTGTAGATGTTATATCCCTGTATTGCTACTGCTGTATCAAAGGAATTATCTCAGTGAGTTTCAGAGATGAACAGTACAGTGCATTCCAAATTCAATAGGCAGGCAAGTAAACAAAAACGTTTTCAAATAAAAACTATTCCAGAAAATGTCAAAGTGTATATAACGCCCGTCCAAGAGACTGTCGACCAATCGCTTTCACATTGTCATGCTGTGACACGCGGTTCCTATGCTAATTCTCAGAAACATGCCTAATTTCCTTGAAAGTATCGCAATTGAGAATCGATTCACATGTAGATGGAATGTTTGACTTTTTTAGCTGCCAGAGCCAGTCTACCTCTGAAAATAACATACAGTCCTTGGACCTTGAGGAGTAACAGGGGCAGCAATCAGCAGTAGAAACAATAACAAAGCCCGTTTCGATAAAAAGCTGAGGGATGGGGCTGGAGAAATATAACCATCCATGATATCAACATTCTAGTATTAACCATGTTTTGAGGACATACAGTGTTTGTTTATATTTACTGACAAACATTGGAGTTAAAAAAGCTTATATTTGGGGTTCTGATGGGGTACGACAGTTGAACTAAGCTCATGAGGCATTTATAAGTGAATTCTTAAAGAAACAATGGGTACATATCATTAATGTATAAGTCCCTAAATGGATGTAACAACTGCTGATTGCCCCTTTAAGAGTACATCTAATAGGAGATATTGAGGACTACAGTATTTCAGGCATTGTCATTGGATGCATTTGATCAATTGTTAACGTTTTGTTGATGGTCCACTCTTGATGTTCTACACGTTACAGTGTAGCTTCAGCCATTCCTACAGAACAACATTAAAGTGTAGAAGCCCTTTACTGCATATTGGTTCAACGACTGCAGAGACGGTACTTACTGGTGTTAAACAGATCTCCAACCTCCTCTTCTTCCTCCAATGTGACAGTCATCTCCCCCTCCTCTTTCACTCCAAAAACTGCATCCTCCTCTTTCTCTTCCTCCTCCTCTTTCACTCTGAACGCGTCTTCCTCTTCTTTCACTGTAACGTCTTTATCTTCTTCTTTCACGGTAACAGCCTCATCCTCTACTTCTTGTTTTACTGTAGGAGGAGAGTAGCTTAGTGAACTCATGGTCGGGGATGTTAGCTAGCTAGCATTAGCGACTAGCCTAGATCTAAGCTAACTTAGCAAACCAGCTAGCTGACAAACAACGTAAATATATAATTAAATGGGCCAACAAGTACATACGACAGAAGTGTGTTTAATACACAGCGACTAATATACACCAAAACAGTGTAAAGAGCGTGAATGTTGTAGCTATGTTTGCTAGAAAGCTACCGAGGTGTCTGACTAGCTGTTGTTGTTGAAGGAGCGTCCTGTCCACTAGATTATACGTCACACTGGCAGCATCGCCTGAACCTAAAAGACGCACATCGCCATCTGCTGACTGGAGTGGGCAACGAAGTTGAAGGAACCAAACGTTTAATTTTCATTTATTTCATAAACGTTTAAAATTATATTAAGTCGTACAAAGAGAATCATGTGTTGATTGATTCGTGTTTAATAAGTGAGAATGTAAAACAAACTTTAGACTCACTACATATTTGCATTGAACCATACTTCTGACATGGATAATTTTGACCGCAGAGGCATATCTTTGATCATAGCCAAAATGTGGTTTATTCAATTCTTTCAATTTTTCATGACCTTGTCAATCAACTTGTTGTTAATAAATCTAAATCATGGTTTAGTGTTTCTGTATCAACGTGGACTTTTAACAAATTCAAATCCTTCGGAGTCATTTTGACCCCAGCCAAAAGCACCTTTGATAAATAGGATGTTTATTTCAAATCAAAATCACATTTTATTGGTCACATACACGTGTTAAGCAGATATGAAAAAAACTGTTGTTTTCAACTCATAGAGACAGCAGGAGCGGTAGAGATACTCTCAATGATTGGCTATGAAAAGCCAACTGACATTTATTCTTGAGGTGCTGACCTGTTGCACCCTCGACAACTACTGTGATTATTATTATTTGACCATGCTGGTCATTTATGAACATTTGAACATCTTGGCCATGTTCTGTTAAAATCTCCACCCGGCACAGCCAGAAGATGACTGGCCACCCCTCATAGCCTGGTTCCTCTCTAGGTTTCTTCCTAGGCATTGCTTGCTGTTTGGGGTTTTAGGCTGGGTTTCTGTACAGCACTTTGAGATATCAGCCAACGTAAGAAGGGCTATATAAATAAACTTGATTTGATATTATTGTGGGTGTATCGAAATTCTTGTGTTTCTAGCTGCGACAGTGCAGTAATATCTAACAATTTCACAACATATACCCAGTACACACACATCTAAGTATTTGAATCTAGGTTTCCCTGTAGTCATGATCCATCCCACCAGAGGGTGGAGGGGAACCTGTACTTACTAATGTATTTACTTAAGTATTCAGACCCTTTGCTATGAGACTTGAGATTGAGCTCAGATGCATCCTGATTCCACTAATCATTCTTGAGATGTTTATACAACTTGATTGGAGTCCACCTGTGGTAAATTCAATTGATTGGACATGATTTGGAAAGGCACACACCTGTCTATATAAGGTCCCACAGTTTACAGTGCATGTCAGAGCAAAAACTAAGCCGTGAGGTCCAAAGGAATTGTCCGTAGAGCTCTGAGAGAGGATTGTGTCAAGGCACAGATCTGGGGAAGGGTTCCAAAAACTGTTTGCAGCATTTTAGGTCCCCAAGAACACAGTGGCCTCCATTATTCTTAAATGGAAGAAGTTTGGAACCATCAACACTCTTCCTAGAGCTGGCCGCCCGACCAAACTGAGAAATCAGGGGAGAAGGGCCTTGGTCAGGGAGGTGACCAAGAATCCGATGGTCACTCTGACAGAGCTCCAGAGTTCCTCTGTGGAGATGGGAGAACCTTCCAGAAGGATGATCATCTCTGCAGCACTCCACCAATCAGGCCTTTATGGTAGAGAGGCCAGATGGAAGCCACTCCTCAGTAAAAATCACATGACAGCTTTAAAGCACCTAAAGGACTCTCAGTCCATGAGAAACAAGATTCTCTGGTCTGATCAAACCAAGATTTAACTCTTTGGCCTGAATGTCAAGTGTCACATCTGGAGGAAAATTGGCACCATCCCTACAGTGAAGCATGGTGGTGGCAACATCATACTGTGGAGATGTTTTTCAGCAGCAGTGCAAATTGTCCACTGATATTGGTGTAATTTATCACCCATTTTGTCTGTATGAAAGTTAATTTCCCCTCAGGCACACACATCAGTTCTTTGCTATTATGAAGGTCCTTTGTGAAGAACGTATTTTTCCTCACATCTCTTTACATTGCTTATGCATATTCGGTGGCCTGACTGCATCCAGACTATGTCAAAGTCCCATCCTGGTAGATCTGAACCTAATGCAGCTTGGAGTGATCAGATGACAGAAATCACATTCAGGTGCCAGGTGTAACTGAGACCCTAGATGCTCCATATCCATTACTTTGAGTGTTTTATATAATATGACTAAATGTGTTTGTGTTGCAGGGGCATTTATCATTTTCAACAAATGTACTGGGTTTGTTGAAAAGTGATACTAAATGTACATACCATGCACTATTCTGACATAGTGGAAGACGAACTGAAATTGTACTGTTTTTAATACTAAGATGGATGAAGCAAGATATGTCGCTTTTGCACAGATTTGTTCATTGATTTTGCAAGAGTCTGTTGATTGGTCAGTCATTGGGTTCATTTGTTTTACAATATGTTCAAATCAAGCTTTATTTATACAGCACATTTCAGACATGGATACAACACAATGGCTTCACAGAAAAAAAACTAAAATAAACATTTACTACACAACAAACACAAGAGGATTAAAAAACAGAACACTAACTACTGAAAGACTAATGAGCATTCTAAGGAAATGCCATTGAGTAAAATATGAACAATTGGATGCAACATCCAACACAAAATATAAGCTTGTTTTACTACATTGTTTGTTGTTACGTTCCCTAGCAAGAAAAATCTAAAATGTTGCTCAAACAAAAGAAAAACCCACACCAAACTTAAAGACAGGAAGCAAACCAAAAAGGTGGAGCAACTAAAGGTGTTGACTCTCCACATCTATCAAGACAACTGGAGCACTGGGCCAGACACTCTTAAATAGAACCTGGACCAGCTCAGGTGAAACACCTTCCCACTAACGAGATGGACAAGCCAGCACAGGTGTAACACATACTGACTAACGAGGTGACACCAATCAGTGCACCAAAGACACATTTCAGTTGAATGAAATCAGTTGTACAACTGACTAGGTATCCCCCTTTCCTACGTACTAACTTCCAACCTGAAAACATAAATGGAAAAACCAAAGCCTGTAACACCTTCCCACTTAACCTGTTGAGGTGTAGGGGGCAGTATTTTCACGGCCGGATGAAAAACGTACCCAAATTAAACTGGTTACTACTCTGGCCCAGAAACTAGAATATGCATATTATTAGTAGATTTGGATAGAAAACACTCTGAAGTTTCTAAAACTGTTTGAATGGTATCTGTGAGTATAACAGAACTCATATGGCAGGCAAAAATCGGAGAAAAATTCAACCAGGAAGTGGGAGATCTAAAAATTGTAGTTCTTCTTTTGAATGCCTATCGAAACTACAGTGTCTGTGGGGTCTGCCTGGGGACAAAGGGATTGATGATGCGCGATCCCGCGAGCCCGCCGTTCCTTCTTTTTCTTCTTGAATGAATATGCTATTGTCCGGTTGGAATATTATTGCATTTTTACGTAAAAAATACCTGAAAGATTGATTTTAAGCAAGGTTTGACATGCTTCTAAGAAAGGTAATGGAACATTTTGACTTTTTGTGTTTGGAATTACGCTAGCGCATTATGCCTTTGGATAGTGACCTGAACACACAAACAAAACGGAGGTATTTGGACATAAATATGGATTATTTCGAACAAAAACAACATTTCTTGTGGAAGTAGCAGTCCTGGGAGTGCATTCTGACGAAGATCAGCAAAGGTAAGAGAATATTTATAATACTAATTCTGAGTTTAGGTGACCCCAGAACTTGGCGGGTGTCTGTATAGCTTGCTTTGATGGCGAGCTATGTACTCAGAATATTGAAAAATGTGCTTTCGCCAAAAAGCTATTTTAAAATCTGACACAGCGGTTGCATAAAGGAGTACTGTATCTATAATTCTTAAAATAATTGTTATCCTCTCTGGGGCATGTGGGACGAACTCGTCCCACCTACGTAACAGCCACTGAAATCCAGTGGCGCGATTTTTGAATCGTTAGAAATGCTATAACTTCAATTTCTCAAACATATGACTATTTCACAGCTATTTAAAGACAAGAATCTCGTTAATCTAACCCCACTGTCCGATTTCAAAAAGGCTTTACAACGAAAGCAAAACATTAGATTATGTCAGCAGAGTACCCAGCCAGAAAAAATCAGACACCCATTTTTCAAGCTAGCATATCATGTCACATAAACCCAAACCACAGCTAAATGCAGCACTAACCTTTTATAATCTTCATCAGATGACACACCTAGGACATTGTGTTATACAATACATGCATGTCTGTTCAATCAAGTTCATATTTATATCAAAAACCAGCTTTTTACATTAGCATGTGACGTTCAGAAAAAGCATAACCACCGCAAACTTCCGGTGAATTTACTAACAGTTTGCTAAATTACTCACGATAAACGTTCACAAAAAGCATAACAATTATTTTAAGAATTATAGATACATTACCCCTCTATGCACTCGATATGTCCGATTTTAAAATAGCTTTTCGGATGAAGCACATTTTGCAATAATCTAAGTACATAGCCCGGCATTACAGGGCTAGCTATTTAGACACCCACCCAGGTCAGCCTCCACCAAAATCACATTTCCTATAAGAAAAATGTTCTTACCTTGCTTGTTCTTCATCAGAATACACTGCCAGGACTTCTACTTCAATAACAAATGTTGGTTTGGTCCCAAATAATCCATCGTTATATCCAAACAGCGACGTTTTGTTCGTGAGTTCTAGAATGCTTCTTCGCGGTGTCGCGCATGGCGCATTGGCGTGTCAAAAATGTCTAAATATTCCATTACCGTACTTCGAAGCATGTCAACCGATGTTTAAAACCAATTTTTATGCCATTTATGTCGTAGAGAAGTGATAATATTCCGACCGGGAGTATGCATTGAGCCTAAACAGCCGAATAAAATTTCTCCTCAGAAGCGACTCATGCACGCGCATCATTGAAAGGTCCTCCGAGCATCCACTTACAAAAGGCGATAATATATTTCAACCTGAGGTTCCCTCGTAAACCTTCAGTTATTTCGCGGGCTCTGAGAGCCTATTGGAGCCCTGGGAATTGTCACGTTACAGCTAAGATCCTTACTTTTCAATAAAAAGAGGTAAGACGCACGACTCCTTGTCAGACAGGGTACTTCCTGCTTGAAACCTTGTCAGGTTTTTGCCTGCCATAGGAGTTCTGTTATACTCACAGACACCATTCAAACAGTTTTAGAAAATTCAGAGTGTTTTCTATCCAAACCTGAACAATAATATGCATATTCTAGCTTCTGAGTTGGTGTAGGAGGCAGTTAAAAATGGGAACATATTTTTTCCAAAATTCTCAATACTGCCCCCTACCCCAAACAGGTTATGCATTTTGTCAATGTTTGATGAGTATTTTTGTAAATTGATGTGCACATTCACCGGAAGTTTTTGGTGGGAATACATTTTCTGAATATCACGCGCCAATGTAAAATGCTGTTTTTGGATAAAAATTGAACTTTATCGAACAAAACATACATGTATTGTGTAACATGATGTCCTAGGAGTGTCATCTGAGGAAGATCGTCAAAGGTTAGTGCTTCATTTAGCTGTGTTTTTTTTTGACATAGCTCCTTGCTTGGAAAATGGCTGTGTTTTTTTTGTCCATGTACTCTCCTAACATAATCTAATGTTTTGCTTTCGCTGTAAAGCCTTTTTGAAATCGGACAATGTGGGTACATTAAGGAGAAGTGTATCTTTAAAATGGTGTAAAATAGTCGTATGTTTGAGAAATTGAAATTATTCGATTTTTGATGTTTTGTATTTCGCGCCCTGCTGTTCTATTGGATGTTGGCTAGGCGTTCCGCTAGCGGAACATCTGTCCTCAACTTAAGACAACACATATATCCTATATTTTTGTTGGACAAGTTTGCTCACCACCAACAGAAAACAACATGCTGTCAACAATTAAAAACAAGAAAAAACACGTATTTCTAAACAATAATATACAATCATAATTTTTCTCCGTTTTCTTTCTATAGAATCCTAACATTCACGAGCTTCTAGAACTCACAAGCTTCTAGAACTCTCGTCTTCCAAAAACTCACCAGCTTCTAGAACTCTCGTCCCCTTGGAACGAGCCCAAGCGAAACTCAAATCAAATTGTATTAGCCATGTCTGATTTCAAGAGCAAACTCCTGCAATATCTCGATAGGCATGTTGTTGGATCGGGGCCCAGTCCCCAATGTCATGCTCTAGTACATTTGGGTTGGCACATCTGAGAATGAACCTTGATATTATAAAAGCAGGATAACAATGTCAACATAATTGTACCCACAAATCGTCAGTTGGTTGCATAAATAATTATGATTACTAAATATTACATGAATTGTAAATATGAAATATCAAAACCAAATGTACACCCCTTTGTTAGTATGTATTGGCAATAATTAACTTAATGGTGAGGCATGGAATAATAAAACATGTATCTTTTGTCAGGCTGAATGTTTGAAATATGAGGTGATTTGAGACATGCTTCTTCAGTAGTGGAATAAAGATAATTAGCATTTGAATGTTGTCAAGAAATACTGGAGTGATGAAGGATTGTTAATAAAATTGATTATATACCAATTTATTATACTGTGTCCATGTGTAAAAGGCTGCAAGTACGTTGAAATGAAGTTGTTTTCAAGTCATTGACAAAATGACCAGAAAAGAGATCTTCTCAACTTTCACTTTCAACTACAACCGAACATATATTGGACTTTGGGCATAGTCTTATTTTCAACGTCTTTTGAATTACATTTTGCTAAACGGGAATAGCACAAGTTAGTCACTTTTTGTTAAATCTCATATATATATATATATATATATGTATACTGCTCCTACAATGTTAAAACATTCTATATTGTGAAGTGACTAAAATACTTCCACAATATTAAAAACATTCTACATTATTTCATTGATATCATAAAACTCCATGTATTTTCTGATGTTTAGTCAGAGATCTTTTATCAGAGTATCTCTTCCCACATTGATTACAGCTGTAAGGTTTCTCTCCTGTGTGTGATCTCTGGTGTGATACTAGGTTGTTTAGCCAAGTAAAACTCTTCCCACATAGACTACAGTTATATGGTTTCTCTCCTGTGTGTGTTCTATGGTGTATAGTTAGATATCTAGATGTAGAAAAACACTTTCCACATTGATCACAGCCATAAGGTTTCTCTCCTGTGTGTGTGTTCTCTGGTGTATTGTCAGACAGGCAGATGTACCAAAACCCTTTCCACATTGATCACAGCTATAAGGCTTCTCTCCTGTATGTGTTCTCTGGTGTATAGTTAGATAGCTAGATCTGGTGAATCTCTTCCCACATTGATCACAGCCAAAAGGTTTCTCTCCAGTGTGAATTCTTTGATGTATTTTAAGGTCTACTGAAGAGTTTTATTTTATATATTTTCCCACAGTCAGAGCAGCAGTTCAATTTCTTCCCTGTGGATCTCTGCTGGTGTTTCTTGAGGAGTTCTGATCTGGAGAGACTTTTCTCTGCCTCGTCAGCATCATGATGTTGTTGAGGCTCCCCAGAGGATCCACGATAGTCCCATCTCTCTCCTGTGTGAACGACAAAGTCAGACAGATGGTTAAAGGCCCACAACAGCAGAAATCAAATCAAATGTATTTATACAGCCCTTCTTACATCAGCTGATATCTGATGTAAAGAAACCCAGCTAAAACCCCAAACAGCAAGTAATGCAGGTGTAGAAGCACGGTGGCTAGGAAAAACTCCCTAGAAAGGCCAAACCCTAGGACGAAACCTAGAGGAACCAGGCTATGAGGGGTGGCCAGTCCTCTTCTGGCTGTGCCGGGTGGAGATTATAACAGAATATGGCCAAGATGTTCAATTGTTCATAAATGACCAGCATGGTCAAATAATAATAATCACAGTAGTTGTCGAGGGTGCAACAGGTCAGGACCTCAGGAGTAAATGTCAGTTGGCTTTTCATAGCTGATCATTGAGAGTATCTCTACCGCTCCTGCTGTCTCTAGAGAGTTGAAAACAGCAGGTCTGCAGGTCTGGGACTGTTTATTTGAGGTGATGCCCAGAGCATACCCATGAATTTGTACAACAATTCATATCTGTTAAATTATTTGACAATTAAGACAGTCAAGTTAGCAACAAGTCATATTTTGTCTTGTTTTCACATTAGTAGTAACTAGAAATACGTTATTAAAGTTGTTGAAATCCTAAGCAGTGTGCCAGACAACTATTGGTCTCCAATACAGGCCCCTTTCTGTGTTCAATAAAATCACGGTTTCTAAAACTGTTTGAATGATGTCTGTGAGTATAACAGAACTCATATGGCAGGCAAAAACCTGAGAAAAATCCAACCAGGAAGTGGGAAATCTGAGGGTTGTGGTTTTCAATTGAATCCCTTTCCAAACTAGTGTCTGTGGGGTCATATTGCACTTCCTAAGGCTTCCACTAGATGTCAACAGTCTTTAGAACCTTGTTTCATGCTTCTACTGTTACTGGGCAGAGAATAAGAGACCATTCAATCACCAAGGAGTTGTTTTCTGCGCAGGCACGCAGGTGCGCCGTTCCTTCTTTTTCCTCTGTAATGAGTACGCTATTGTCCGGTTGGAATATTATTGAATATTTATGTTAAAAAGACCCTAAGGATTTATTGTAAACATTGTTTGACATGTTTCTACGAATGGTAATGGAACTATTTGACTTTTCGTCTCTGGTTTTGCGCTCGCGCATTTTGCCTTTGGAAAGTGATCTGAACGCATGAACAAAAGGAGGTATTTGGACATAAATATGGAGTTTATCGAACAAAACGAACATTTCTTGTGGGAGTCCTGGGAGTGCATTCCGACAAATATTAGCAAAGGTAAGTGAAGATTTATAATACTATTTCTGAGTTTAGTTGACCCCAGAACTTGGCGGGTAACTCTATAGCTTGCTTTGATGGCTGAGCTCTGTACTCAGAATGTTGAACAATGTGCTTTCGCCATAAAGCTATTTTGAAATCTGACACAGCGGTTGCATTAAGGAGAAGTGTATCTATAATTCTTTCAATAACTGTTGTAAAGTTTATCAACGTTTATGATGAGTATTTCTGTAAATTGATGTGCTCATTCACCGGAAGTTTTGGAGGCAATACATTTTCTGAACATCACGCGCCAATGTAAAATGTTTTTTTTTGGATATAAATATGAACTTTATCGAACAAAACATACATGTATTGTGTAACATTGAGTCCTGGGAGTGTCATCTGATGAAGATCGTCAAAGGTTAGTGATTAATTGTAGCTGTATTTCTGTTTTTGTGATGCCTCTTCTTGCTTGGAAAATGGCTGTGTGGTTTTTCTTGTCAAGTTGATGTCCTAACATAATCTAATGTTATGCTTTCGCCGTAAAGCCTTTTTGAAATCGGACAATGTAGTTGGATTAACGAGAAGTTTATCTTTAAAATGGTGTAAAATAGTTGATTGTTTCAGAAAATGTAATTATGATATTTTTGTTGTTTTGTATTTCGTGCCCTGTTATTCCATTGGCTAGGGGGTCCCGCTAGCATAACAGGTTAAATCCACATGTTATGACTATAACTACTGTTCCCTGAAGAAGGGAAACTAGGTACAACATACTATTAAATCCACGCATCGCTGGAAGCCCCGCCTTCCACAGGTGATGAGCGTGAGACTTAGATTTATTCCTTAAATTTAATACCGCTCTTCAACAACCCAGGAAGGGGTGGGGCCAAACAGGTGTTTTAACTCGTTCATAACTGGCACGCAGATCGGTAGAAATGGTAAGATAAATTGGCACTCCAAATGGAAAAGTTACCGGAAACTTCAGAATTGACGAAGGCCAGCAGCAGGTGGGGAATTGGTTATTTTCTTCTGGTTATATTGATCTCTGGCTTCCTCAAGTCATTTGTGTGTGTTAATTATTTAATCAAACACATGAAATATCAGTTCAGTTCAAGTTTTGCACATACAGTTGATTACATTAAACACATGGGGTGTCTATACGAAAAAAAATACACTTCATAAAATGTATACCAATCAATTGGTAGAAAAAACTACTATATTTTATCTGGGACATACAACATACATGCTTTCAGACCCCTTCCCTTTTTAAGCATTTTGTTACGTTACAACCTTACTCTAAAATAGAAACTTTTTTTTTATTATCAAATGATCAATCTTCAGACAATACCTCATAATGACATCACAATAACCCATAAGTGAGAAAAAAGTTTAGAAATGCTTGTATATATCTTGAATACCAGTGGTTGTATCGCTGTAGGTCATGCCAGTAGGTTACAGTAGGTTGTAACTCTGTAGGTCATGCCAGTAGGCTACAGTAAGTTGTAACTCTCTAGGTCATGCCAGTAGGCTACAGTAGGTTGTAACTCTCTAGGTCATGCCAGTAGGTTGTATCGCTGTAGGTCATGCCAGTAGGTTACAGTAGGTTGTAACTCTGTAGGTCATGCCAGTAGGCTACAGTAGGATGTATCTCTCTAGGTCATGCCAGTAGGCTATAGTAGGTTGTATCTCTCTAGGTCATGCCAGTAGGTTACAGTAGTTTGTAACTCTCTAGGTCATGCCAGTAGGCTCGGGTAGGTTGTATCTCTCTAGGTCATGCCAGTAGTTACAGTAGGTTGTAACTCTCTAGGTCATGCCAGTAGGTTGTAACTCTCTAGGTCATGCCAGTAGATTACAGTAGGTTGTATCTCTCTAGGTCATGCCAGTAGGCTACAGTAGGTTGTATCTCTCTAGGTCATGCCAGTAGGTTACAGTAGGTTGTATCTCTCTAGGTCATGCCAGTAGGTTACAGTAGGTTGTATCTCTCTAGGTCATGCCAGTAGGCTACAGTAGGTTGTAACTCTCTAGGTCATGCCAGTAGGCTACAGTAGGTTGTATCTCTCTAGGTCAAGCCAGTAGGCTACAGTAGGTTGTAACTCTCTAGGTCATGCCAGTAGGTTACAGTAGGTTGTAACTCTCTAGGTCATGCCAGTAGACTACAGTAGGTTGTATCCAAGTGGAAACAATTATCAACCCAATGTGGAAAGTGTCGAATTTGGTCAACAACAAAATGAATGGCTTATTTCCTACATGAGGTTTATTTGATCTAACAGAAGTTTCATAATGATTAAGTTATGTGGACACGTGACATAACGACAACTTTGATAAAACCCTATCGTAGTTGTCTCCAGATCGCTATGCATATTCATCCTAGTAGCTTAGCATCTCTCTTCATTGTATACAGGCGGTTGACGTCAACAACCCTCATAGAATATTAACAATAGATTACAATAATAAGATGTATCCACCAATCCAAAGACAGGATAGGCGGGAGATAGACAACCCACAGTGCAGCTTTGTGGACAACGACTCCCCTTGTTAGGACGGAGAGACATCTTGTCAGTATATCCATAATCTTTGGTGTAGCCAACCCAACTCTCACATGGCTCTATTGGGGGTCACGGTGTGTAGTAAAACATCACTACATTAAAATCACTACATGCCGTGGCCCCCCAGTCTGCGGTCAGCAGATAGACCCTTCTCAAATATATATGTTAAGTCACTTTTTGGAAACGGAACGGAGAAAACAAGGGGTAGCTTGTTCTCTACGTCGTCTAATTCTAGACATATCAGTCATCATCCCAGGGCCCTCCGTTGAAGAGGTATTGACGAGCCAACTCCGAATATCCAAAGTTAAAAACTAATTGAAGGCGATACTTACTGGTGTTAATCAGATCTCCTATCTCCTCCTCTTCATCTTCCAATGTGACAGTAATCTCTCCTTCCTTCTTCACTCCAAAAACTGCACCCTCCTCTTTCTCTTCCTCCTCTTCTTTTACTGTAACATCCTCCTCCTCTTTCACTCTGAACGCGTCTTCCCCTTCTTTCACTGTAACAGTTTCACCCTCTTCTTCTTGTTTTACTGTAACATCCTCCTCTTCTTTCTCCTCTTTCACGACAATGTTCAGCCCCAGAGCTTCTTTCTCCGTCCAGCAGACTTCCTCTTCTTTAACAGGAGGGGAGTAGTTTAGGGAGCTCATGTTCGGGGATGTTAGCTAGCTAGCTATCATTAGCGACTAGGCTAATGCTAACTTAACCAGCCAGCTACTATAGCTGACTAATAAAAAATAAGGTCATATTAAATTAAATAGGTTAACAAGTAGATAAGACAGAAGTGTGTCTAAAACACAGTAGGTAATATACACCGAAAGCGTATAAATAGCTTGAATCTTTTGGCTATGTTGGCTAGCAAGCTACCGAGGTGGTTGACGAGCTGTTTATGAAGAACCGTCCACTAGATTATACGTCACGCTGCAGCATCGCCTGAAAGACGCACATCGCCGTCTGCTGTAACAATACATCATGTAGCTGTATATAATTAACAGACTAGGTCTATACTTATCCTACATGGTGTAACAATACATCATGTAGATGTATATAGTGAACAGACTAGGTCTATACTGCTCCTACATGGTGTAACAATACATCATGTAGATGTATATAATGAACAGACTGGGTCTATACTGCTCCTACATGGTGTAACAATACATCAAGTAGATGTATATAATGAACAGACTAGGTCTATACTGCTCCTACATGGTGTAACAATACATCATGTAGATGTATACAATGAACAGACTAGGTCTATACGGCTCCTACATGGTGTAACAATACATCATGTAGATGTATATAATGAACAGACTAGGTCTATACTGCTCCTACATGGTGTAACAATACATCATGTAGATGTATATAATGAACAGACTAGGTCTATACTGCTCCTACATGGTGTAACAATACATCATGTAGATGTATATAAGGAACAGACTAGGTCTATACTGCTCCTACATGGTGTAACAATACATCATGTAGATGTATATAATGAACAGACTAGGTCTATACTGCTCCTACATGGTGTAACAATACATCATGTAGATATATACTACCGTTCAAAAGTTTGGGGTCACTGTTTTTTAAAGAAAGCACATTTTTCATCCATTAAAATAATAATACAAATGATTAGAAATACAGTATAGACATTGTTAATGTTGTAAATGTTGTATCTAACCAGGTGGCCAGTTGAGAACAAGTTCTCATTTGCAACTGCGACCTGGCGAAGACAAAGCAAAGCAGTGCGACACAAACAACAACTTGTTCTTTAACAAAGCTTTTGTAAACATTGTTTTTGCATAACAATCAGGCAGTAGAACAACAATAATAATCACCCTCTTGACCAATCTTCCCTCCCCTTAACATTGGGTTGATTCAGACCCTGTCAGTGTACCAGGTGGACATTGGGTTGATTCAGTCCCTGTCAGTGTACCAGGTGGTCATTGGGTTTGATTCAGACCCTGCCAGTGTACCAGGTGGACATTGGGTTTGATTCAGACCCTGCCAGTGTACCAGGTGGACATTGGGTTTGATTCAGACCCTGCCAGTGTACCAGGTGGACATTGGGTTTGATTCAGACCCTGTCAGTGTGCCAGGTGGACTTTGGGGTTGATTCAGACCCTGCCAGCATGGCCAGAAATGTATTCCAAGGTCAGTAACTTATAACCACAGAACCAACACAGACCTTTCATGCATGACTAAAAACACCTAAGTTTTAGATTTACTGCCATGGTCTAGTATGTCACTGCATCAGACACCAGTCACAATGCTGGCTGAGGTACGAGTAAAACATTACATATTATTTCCTAACCATTCACAATGCTGGCTGAGGTACGAGTAAAACATTACATATTATTTCCTAACCATTCACAATGCTGGCTGAGGTACGAGTAAAACATGACATATTATTTCCTAATTGTAAAAAATGTCAAGGCTTTAGCTCAGTGGGCTTTTCCATTGATGAGGAAAGCAGGGGAAGTGTTGTGAGTAACAGAACTGCCTACGATGTGGGGGAAGGGACGCTGATTGGCTGTAGTGACAAGGGTCCCTCCAAAAATCTATCACTATTTCAACTCAAATTCTCCCCCAAATCTACCACTAATAGGCCAAGCCTCCACAGACCCTGGCTTGTATTGACAAACAGAACAAATCATTTCACATTCAAATATGTCATTTTAAATAGCTCAGTTCAATCCAGCTGGGCCTTTTAACACAGACAGTTGTTCCTGCTGTAGATGTTATGCCTTTGTACAGATCTAGGATCAGTTCTCCTCCACAATGCATATACAGTACCGGTCAATTGTTTGGACACACCTACAAATTCAATGTTTTTTCTTTATTTTAACTATTGTCTACGTTGTAGAATAATAGTGAAGACAACACAACTATGAAATAACTCATATGGAATCATGTAGTAACCAAAAAAGTGTTAAACAAATCCAAATATATTTTATATTTGAAATCCTTCAAAGTAGCCACCCTTTGCCTTGATGACAGTTTTTCACACTCTTGGCATTCCCTCAACCAGCTTCACCTGAAATGCTTTTCCAACAGTTTTGAAGGAGTTCCCACATATGCTGAGCACTTGTTGGCTGCATTTCCTTCACTCTGCGGTTCAATTCATCCCAAACCATGTCATAGGCATAGTTGTTGTCTTCACAGTTAATTCTAATGAATTTCTTCTGCAGCAGAGGTATCTCTGGGTCTTCCTTGGCGGCCCTCATGAGAACCAGCTTCATCAAAGCGTTTGATGGTTTTTGCGACTGCACTTGAAGAATCTTTCAAAGTTCTTGAAAGTTTACGCATTGACTGACCTTCATGTGTTAATGATGGACTGTCATCTCTTTTTGCTTAGTTGAGCTGTTCTTGCCATAATATGGACTTGGTCTTTCAGCTAATAGGGCTATCTTCTGTATACCACCCCTACCTTGTCACAACACAACTGATTGGCTCAAATGCATTAAGAAAGAAAGAAATTCCGCATATTAACAAGGCACACCTGTAAATTGAAATGCATTCCAGGTGACTACCTCATGGGGATAGATGATAGGAGATAGAATGATGGTCAAAAGATAAAAGTAAAAGTTTAAAAAGTCAAAATAAAACATAATAAAAGTACATTTAAATGGCACTAAGTAGTAGTGATTTTACAACTAATGCCGGTTTGCCTGAGGCTGATGCCGTGCAGGTGTTGGTACACATGCATATACACACTCTCATTCAAATAAACACATACAAGAACACACACATACATGTAATAGTGCCGGACATGCTGTAACGGTTGTCGTATGAAGTAGACTAAGGCGCAGCGGGTTGAGTGCTCATATTTACTTTTATTGAACACTTACAAAACAAGAACACGAACAAACGACAAACAGACATAGAACGACTAGAACTAACATAGAAATAAACTAAGAAGAACATAGCCCAAAAACCCCGGAACACTCTAACCAAACACCCCTCTTACATAATACATAGCCTAACAAACCCCGAACCACAAAACAAACACCCCCTGCCACGTCCTGACCAAACTACAATAACAAATAACCCCTTTCCTGGTCAGAACGTGACACATGCACACAAACATATACAGTTGGCATTGCTGTTATGATTTCAGTTGTCCTTGATGTCCTTTGTATTAAATGTATTATTTTATTATTTTTTTACATTGTTGTTTGCTGTTTCCTTCTGTCTTTTCCTTTTTTCTCTTTAGTTCATTCTCTTGGTTGTTGGTGCATTGGGAGGTTCTTGGGGGTGGGGAATGGAATCAATTGTATTTTTATTTTTATTCCTGAGGGGGGACTGTGGGAGGGGTCTCGAATGGTTGAGGGACAGCTGTTGGGGATCTTGGAGGGTTCGGGTTCACGTTTTTTGGCCTGGTGGTAGATTGGTCAACGTGGGCAGGGCATTGACCCTGGATGCTTCTGTGTGTCGCTCTGAATGGGAGTCTGTTGGATAACTGGTGTGATGTAATTGTTGAGTGGATTCACTGCAAGTATATTGTATGTTTAGAATATTCAATAAATACAAATAATAATCATTCTCTTGGTTGTTGGTGCATTGGGAGGTTTTTGGGGGTGGCGAATAGAATTCATTGTATTTTTTATTTTTTTCTTCTGCGGTGTAACGCTTGGACGTCGTGGGTGTGGAGTCAGGCACAGGAGGCAGAAAAATGTTTGGTACAATATATATTTAATAAGTACCACAAAAGAGAAAAAATGCCCAAACACAACAGGGCGTAACAAACCCAAAGTCCAACAACACGATTCACTACACGAACATAGTGAAAACAAGTAACAAGCCAGCACACAGAACAGGTGGAGAGGCGGGCTTAAATAATCACCACTAATTAACTAAATGAACACAGGTGCAACTAATAAAGACATAACTAACAGAAAAACAAAAAGGGGATCGATGGCAGCTAGTAGGCCAGTGACGACGACCGCCGAGCGCCGAGGGAGAGGAACCATTCTCGGCAGTAGTCGTGACAGTACCCCCCCCCCCCCGACGCGCGGCTCCCGCAGCGCGCCGACACCGGCCTCGGGGTCGACCCGGAGGATGCGGCACGGGGCGATCCGGATGGAGGCGATGGAAATCCTCTAATAGTGATGGATCCAGTATGTCTCCCACCGGCCCCCAGCACCTCTCCTCCGGACCGTACCCCTCCCAGTCCACGAGGTACTGCAGGCCCCCCACCCGGCGTCTTGAGTCCAGAATGGTGCGTACTGTATACGCCGGGGACCCCTCGATGTCTAGAGGGGGCGGAGGGACCTCCAGCACCTCACCGTCTTGTAAGGGACCAGCTACCACCGGCCTGAGGAGAGACACATGAAATGAGGGGTTAATACGATAACAAAAAGGGAGTTGTAATCTATAACACACCTCGTTTATTCTCCTCAGGACTTTGAAGGGCCCTACACGCTGCGGACCCAGCTTCCGGCAGGGCAAGCGGAGGGGCAGGTTTCGGGTCGAGAGCCAGACTGTAACGCCCTGGCCATAGAGAGGGGTTTTTGTTCTTTATTTTGGTTAGGCCAGGGTGTTACATTGGGTGGGCGTTCTATGTTCATTTTTCTATGTTTTTGTATTTCTTTGTTTTGGGCTGTGTGTGGCTCCCAATCAGGCACAGCTTGTAGTTCGTTGTTGCTGATTGGGAGTCACACATAAGTAGCCTGGTTTTCCTTTGGGTTTTTGTGGGTGATTGTTTCTGTTTAGAGTTTTCCTGACAGGACTGTTTGGCTGTCGTTTTTGTTTAATTTGGTAAAGTGTTCTCTTTTCATTAAATTACCAAAGATGAATACACATCCTCCGCTGCACCTTGGTTTTCTCACGACGACAGCCCTTACAGAATCACCCACCAAAAAACGGACCAAGCAGCGGAGGAAGGAGCAGCGCAAGGAGAAGAACCAGGAGAGGAGCTATCTGGAATCGTGGACTTGGGAGGAAATCCTGGACGGTAAAGGACCATGGGCTCAAGCTGGGGATTATCGCCGCCTGCAGTGGGAGATCGAGGCGGCGAGAGCCGAGAGGCGCTGGTATGAGGAAAGGGAGTGCAGCAGACACGAGAGGCAGTCCCAAAACATTTTTTTGGGGGGGGCACACGGGGAGATTGGTGGAGTCAGGCGGTAGACCTGAGCCAACTCCCCGTGCTTACTGGAAGCAGCGCGGTACTGGTAAGGCACCGTGTTATGCTGGGAAGCGCACGGTGTCTCCAGTGCGCGTTCATAGCCCGGGGCGCTATAGGCCAGCCCCCCGCAAGTGCCATGCGAGTGCAGGCATCGAGTCAGGACGGATTGTGCCAGCTCAGCGCGTCTGGTCCCCGGTGCGCCTTTTCGGTCCAGGTTATCCTGCACCGGCTCTGCGCACTGTGTCTCCAGGGCGCTGGGAGGGTCCAGTTCGCCCAATGCCTGCGCTCCGCCCATGCCGGGCCAAAGTGGGCATTCAGCCTGGAGTGTGGGTAAAGAGCCTACGTACCAGAACTCCAGTGCTCCCCCACAGCCCGGTTTATCCTGTGCCTCCTCCTCGGACCAGGCCTCCAGTGGGTCTCCCCATCCTGGTCAAGCCTGTGCCTCCTCCACAGACCAGGCCTCCAGTGGGTCTCCCCATCCTGGTCAGTCCTGTGCCTCCTCCACGGACTAGGCCTTCAGTGGGTCTCCCCAGCCTGGTGAGTCCAGGGCCAGAGCCGCCAGAGCTGTCCACCAGTCCGGAGCCGCCAGAGCCGCCCGCCAGTCCGGAGCCCACAGAGCCGCCCGCCAGCCTGGTGAGTCCTGTGCCTGCGCCCAGGGCCAAGCCTCCTTCATGTCTCCCCAGCCTGGTGAGTTCTGTGCCTGCGCCCAGGGCCAGGCCTCCTTCATGTCTCCTCAGCCTTGTGAATCCTGGGCCAGAGGCGCCAGAGCCGCCCGCCATCCCGGAGCCGCCAGAGCCGCCCGCCAGCCCGGAGCCGCCAGAGCCGCCGCCAGCCCGGAGCCGCCAGGGCCATCCGCCAGCCCGGAGCCGCCAGGGCCGCCCGCCAGCCCGGAGCCGCCGGAGCAGCCAGGGTCGCCCGTCGACCGGGCGCAGCCAGGGACGCCTGCCAGCCAGGCGCAGCCAGGGACGCCCGCCAGCCGGGCGCAGCAAAGGTCACCCGCCAGCCGGGCGCAGCCAGAATCGCCCGCCAGGCGGGTGCAGTCAGGGTCGCCCACCAGTCCTCCGGCGCGGCCAGGGGCGCCACCTAAGTGGGCGACGCCGAGGGGGAAGCGGAGGCCACGTCCCGCGCCTGAGGTGCCGCCGTAAGAAGGCCCACCCGGACCCTCCCCTTCAGAGTCAGGTTTTGCGGCCGGAGTCCGCACTTTTGGGGGGGGGGGGTACTGTAACGCCCTGGCCATAGAGAGGGGTTTTTGTTCTTTATTTTGGTTAGGCCAGGGTGTTACATTGTGTGGGCGTTCTATGTTCATTTTTCTATGTTTTTGTATTTCTTTGTTTTGGGCCGTGTGTGGCTCGCAAACAGGCACAGCTGTAGTTCGTTGTTGCTGATTGGGAGTCACACATAAGTAGCCTGGTTTTCCTTTGGGTTTTTGTGGGTGATTGTTTCTGTTTAGAGTTTTTCCTGACAGGACTGTTTGGCTGTCGTTTTTGTTTCTTTTTGTAAAGTGTTCTCTTTTCATTAAATTACCAAAGATGAATACACATCCTCCGCTGCACCTTGGTTTTCTCACGACGACAGCCCTTACACAGACCCTGTCTCCTATTGCGAATATGGGGGTCTCACTGCGGTGGCGGTCAGCGCTCCTCTTCTGTCGTTCTCCAGCTTGTTTCAGGGATTCCTCGACAGCCCTCCAGGTGTCCTTGGAGCGCTGCAACCAATCCTCCACCGCAGGAGCCTCGGTCTGACTCTGATGCCATGGTGCCAGGACCGGC
The DNA here is from genome assembly GCF_901001165.1 of Salmo trutta. Classification (NCBI taxonomy): domain Eukaryota; kingdom Metazoa; phylum Chordata; class Actinopteri; order Salmoniformes; family Salmonidae; genus Salmo; species Salmo trutta. The sequence continues at coordinate 5,322,720 of NC_042971.1, read as the reverse complement.
TGGTAGCCTAACACACACTGGAAAGGCGACATGTTAGTGGATGAGTGGCGGAGTGAGTTTTGCGCCAACTCAGCCCATGGTAAGTACCTTGACCACTCACCTGGCCGGTCCTGGCAGTACGACCGCAGAAACCTACCCACCTCCTGGTTCACTCTCTCCACCTGCCCATTGCTCTCGGGGTGATAACCGGAGGTCAAGCTGACCGAGACCCCAAGACGCTCCATAAACGCCCTCCATACACGGGACGTGAACTGGGGACCCCGATCAGAAACGATGTCCTCCGGCACCCCGTAATGCCGGAAGACATGGGTGAATAGAGCCTCCGCAGTCTGTAGGGCCGTAGGGCCGTAGGGAGACCAGGCAATGGGAGGAGACGGCAGGACTTAGAAAACCGATCCACAACCTCCAGAACCGTGGTATTCCCCTGAGACAGGGGAAGCTCGGTAAGAAAGTCCACCGACAGGTAAGACCACGGCCTTTGTGGAACGGGGAGGGGTTGTAACTTCCCTCTAGGAAGGTGCCTAAGAGCCTTGCTCTGGGCGCATGCCGAACAGGAAGAGACATAAAACCTCACGTCCTTGGCTAAGGTGGGCCACCAGTACCTCCCCCTAAGGTCTTGCACTGTCCTCGCCACCCCAGGATGACCCGACGAGGGTAGCGTATGACCCCATCGAATCAATTGATCACGGACACCAAGCGGAACGTACTTACAACCTGTAGGACAATTAGAAGGCGCAGGCTCCATCTGTAATGCCCGCTCAATGTCCGCGTCCACCTCCCATACCACTGGTGCTACCAGCTTAGAAGCTGGAAGGATGAGAGTAGGATCGATGGGCCTATCCTCAGTGTCATAGAGGCGGGACAGAACGTCAGCCTTGGTGTTCATGGCACCTGGTCTATACGAAATCCTAAACTGAAATCGGGTGAAAAACATGGCCCACTGTGCCTGACGCGGATTCAGTCTCCGGGCTGCCCGGATATACTCCAGGTTCCAGTGGTCAGTCCAGATGAGAAAAGGGTGTCTAGCCCCCTCAAGCCAATGTCTCCACACAGTCAAAGCCTTGACCACAGCTAACAACTCCCGGTCCCCCACATCATAGTTCCGCTCCGCCGGACTGAGCTTCCTGGAGAAGAAAGCGCAGGGGCGGAGTTTTGGTGGCGCACCCGAGCGCTGTGATAGAACGGCACCCACCCCAGCCTCGGATGCGTCCACTTCCACTATGAACGGCAAAGAGGGGTCCGGGTGCGCCAACACGGTTGAAGGCTCTGTCCGCCTCTGAACAGCGCCTTCAACTGGTTGAAGGCTCTGTCCGCCTCTGTTGACCACCGTAAACGCACCGGTCCCCCCTTCAATAGTGAGGTAATGGGAGCCGTCACCTGGCCAAAACCCCGGATAAACCTCCGGTAGTAATTGGCAAAACCCAAAAACCGCTGCACTTCCTTCACCGTGGTTGGAGTCGGCCAATTACACACGGCATTAACGCGGTCACACTCCATCACCATCCCTGAGGTGGAAATGCGATAACCCAGAAAGGGGACGGCTTCTTTGAAGAACTCACACTTCTCAGCCTTGACGTATAGATCATGCTCCAGCAGTCTACCAAGCACCTTGTGTACTAGAGACACATGCTCAGCGCGTGTGGAGGAATAAATCAAGATGTCGTCGATATACACAATCACTCCCTGCCTGTGCAGGTCCCTGAGAATCTCATCGACAAAAGATTGAAAGACGGCTGGAGCATTCTTCAATCCATACGGCATGACGAGGTACTCATAGGGGCCCGATGTGGTACTAAATGTGGTTTTCCACTCGTCTCCCTTCCGAATACGCACCAAATTATACACACTCCTGAGATCCAGTTTCGTGAAAAACCGCGCTCCGTGAAATGATTCCACAACCGTAGCAATGAGAGGTAGTGGGTAACTGAACCCCACTGTAATGGAATTGAGACCTCTATAATCAATGCATAGGCGCAAACCTCCCCCCTTTTTCTTCACGAAAAAGAAACTCGAGGAGACGGGTGAAACGGAGGGCCGAATGTACCCCTGCCCCAGAGATTCCGTGACATATGTCTCCATAGCCAACGTCTCCTCCTGGGACAATGGATACACATGACTCTTGGGAAGCGCAGCGTTACCCTGGAGGTCTATCGCACAATCACCCTGTCGATGAGGTGGTAATTTAGTTGCCTTCTTTTTACAGAAGGCAAGAGCCAAATCGGCATACTCAGGGGGAATGCGCACAGTGGAAACCTGGTCTGGATTCTCCACCAACGTGGCACCAATGGAAACACCCAGACTCCTACCTGAACACTCCTCTGACCATCCCTGGAGAATCCCGTTTCCACAAAATCTTGGGATTGTGAATGGCTAGCCAGGGCACCCCCAGCACCACTGGAAACGCAGGTGAATCAATAAGAAAAAAACTATTTCGTTCCTTATGATTCCCCTGCGTTACCATGTCCAGTGGCACCGTGGCCTCCCTGACCATCCCTGACCCTAATGGTCGGCTATCTAAGGAGTGCACGGGGAAAGGGGAATCTAACGGTAGCAGCGGAATTCCCAACTTAAGGGCGAGTCCGCTATCCATAAAGTTCCCAGCTGGGCCTGAATCGACTAGTGCCTTATGCTGGGAAAAGGGAGCAAAATCAAGAAAAAAAATTAAGACATACATGTGACCAACAGAGGATTCTGGGTGAGTGTGGTGCTGACTCACCTGGGATGAACGAGGAGTGTTTTGCCTGCCTTCTCGACTCCCAGAGGGACCCCCCCAGCACCGGTCGGCCGTGTGTCCTCGGCGACCACAATTGGTGCAGGAGAGGCACCTCCTCCTGTTCCCCTTGATGCAGATCCCCCTAGCTCCATAGGAATGGGCGTAGGTAGGCTAGGAGATGGAACTGACAGGACCCTTTCTGAACGCCCGCGGGCAGCCAGCAGATGGTCCAGTCGTATAGACATGTCGATGAGTTCATCTACGGAGAGTGTAGTATCCCGACACGCTAGCTCCCTGCGGACGTCCTCCCGGAGGCTACACCTGTAGTGGTCCATTAGGGCCCTGTCATTCCACCCAGCCCCAGCCGCCAAGGTCCGGAACTCTAGGGCAAAGTCTTGCGCGCTCCTCATCTCCTGTCTGAGGTGGAACAGTCGTTCACCCGCGCTCGTCCTTCTGGGGGGTGATCGAATACAGTCCTGAAACGGCGAGTGAACTCAGGGTAGTTATTCCTCAATGGGTCTGGTCCATTCCAAACAGCATTGGCCCACTCCAATGCTCGACCCTTCAGGCAGGAGATGAGGAGGCTCACACTCTCCTCCCCCGAGGGAGTCGGCCTCACGGTCGCCAGGTATAACTCTAGTTGTAATAGAAATCCCTGGCACCCTGCTGCTGCTCCATCGTACTCCCTCGGAGGCGTAAGACGCAGTGCCCCAGATCCAGACGGGGAAGGGAGTGGAGTAGGTGGACTCGTCGGGTGAGCCGGAGGTGAAGGGAGGAAACCACTCCTTTCCCATCGATCCATCCTCTCCATCATCTGGTCCATGGCTGACCCAATCCGATGGAGGATGGTGGTGGTGTGGTGGAGGACCCGTTCTTCCATCGATGGTAAAGGAGTGGTGGCTGCTTCTGCTGACTCCATGTTGTTGGTGCGCGCTTCTGTAACGTTTGGACGTCGTGGGTGTGGAGTCAGGCACAGGAGGCAGAAAAATGTTTGGTACAATATATATTTAATAAGTACCACAAAAGAGAATAAATGCCCATACACAACAGGGCGTAACAAACTCAAAGTCCAACACGATACACAACACGAACACAGTGAAAACACGTAACAAGCCCGCACACAGAACAGGTGGAGAGGTGGGCTTAAATAATATCACTAATTAACTAACAGAACACAGGTGAAACTAATAAAGACAAGACTAAGAGAAAAACGAAAAGGGGATCTATAGCAGCTAGTAGGCCGGTGACGACGACCGCTGAGCGCCGCCCGAACAGGGAGAGGAGTCACCCTCGGCAGTAGTCGTGACAAGTGGTAATGATTGTGAAATATGATCCTTGTAATTATTCTCTGTGAATATCAGCAGTGGGAATGATTGTGAAATATGATCCTTGTTATTATTCTTTGTGAATACCAGCAGTGGTAATGATTGTGAAATATGATCCTTGTAATTATTCTCTGTGAATATCAGCAGTGGTAATGATTGTGAAATATTTCGTTCATTTCATCAGAGCAACATGATAAGTAATGATTTCTGAACAACCATTTTTTATTTAATGTCTATTAAGAATATCTTATCAACTTTATTTCACTTGGTGATGTTTCATTATAGAGAACATAACATGACAATACATGACATCTACAGTGGTGATGTTTCATTATAGAGAACATAACATGACAATACATGACATCTACAGTGGTGATGTTTCATTAAAGAGAACATAACATGACAATACATGACATCTAAGTAGCTGAATATGATTATGGACTAACAGTCTAACAGTTTGAAGGTCACAACTCATGTTATTCTGGTTAAACATTGGGAGACTAGTTGATTATGGACTAACAGTCTAACAGTTTGAAGGACACAACTCATGTTATTCTGGTTAAACAGTGGGAGACTAGTTGATTATGGAGTGGGGATGTTTAAAAAAAAAAAGATGTTACTCCCTTTTATCTCCCCAATTGGTAGTAGTTAAAGTCTTGTCGCATCGCTGCAACTCCCGTACAGACTCGGGAGAGGCGGAGGTCGAGAGCCATGCGTCCTCCGAAACACAACCCAACCGTACTGCTTCTTGACACCATGCACATCCAACCCAGAAGCCAGCCGCAATAATGTGTCGGAGGAAACACCGTACACCTGGTCAGTGTGCACTGCGCCCGGCCCGCCACAGGAGGCGCTAGTGCGCAATGAGACAAGGAAATCCCTGCCGGCCAAACCCTTCCCAACCCGGACAACACTGGGCCAATTGTGCGCCGCCCCATGGGTCTCCCGGTCGCGGCCGACTGCAACAGAGCCTGGACTCGAACCCAGAATCTCTAGTGGTACAACCTTAGACCACTGCGCTACCCGGGAGGCCCTTGTGAATGGTGTCTGAGGAGGTGACATACTAGACCATGGCAGAAAATCTAATACTTAGGTGTTTTTAGTCATGCATGAAAGGTCTGGGGTGGTTCTGTGGTTATAAGTTACTGACCTTGGAATACATTTCTGGCCATGCTGACAGGGTCTGAGTCCCGTGTGGCTCAGTTGGTAGAGCATGGTGTTTGCAACGCCAGGGTTGTGGGTTCAATTCCCACGGGGGACGAGTACAGAAAAAAAATTATGAAATGTATGCATTCACTACTGTAAGTCGCTCTGGATAAGAGTGTCTGCTAAATGACTAAAATGTAAATCAAACCTAATGTCCACCTGGTACACTGACAGGGCCTGCATCAAACCCAATGTCCACCTGGTACACTGGCAGGGTCTGAATCAAACCCAATGTCCACCTGGTACACTGGCAGGGTCTGAATCAAACCCAATGTCCACCTGGTACACTGGCAGGGTCTGAATCAACCCAATGTCCACCTGGTACACTGGCAGGGTCTGAATCAACCCAATGTTAAGGGGGGGGGAGATTGGTCAAGAGGGTGATGATTATTGTTGTTCTACTCCCTGATTGTTATGCAACAACACTGTTTACAAAAGCTTTGATAAATCAGCACAACAGTTTTCAGCTGTGCTAATGGTTTTCTAATGATCAATTAGCCTTTTAAAATGATAAACTTGGATTAGCTAACACAATGTGCCATTGGAACACAGGAGTGATTGTTGCTGATAATGGGCCTCTGTACGCCTATGTTGATATTCCATAAAAAATCTGCCGTTTCCAGCTACAATAGTCATTTACAACATTAACAATGTCTACACTGTGTTTCTGATCAATTTGATGTTATTTTAATGGACAAAAAAAGTGTTTTTCTTTCAAAAACAAAAACATTTCTAAGTGACCCCAACCTTTTGAACGGTAGTGTTAATCATTTTAGAATAAGGCTGTAATGTAACAAAATGTGGAAAAAGTGAAGGGGTCTGAATACTTTCCGAATGCACTGTATTGTTACACCATGTAGGAGCAGTATAGACCTAGTCTGTTCATTATATACATCTACATGATGTATTGTTACACCATGTAGGAGCAGTATAGACCTAGTCTGTTCATTATATACATCTACATGATGTGTTGTTACACCATGTAGGAGCAGTATAGACCTAGTCTGTTCATTATATACATCTACATGATGTATTGTTACACCATGTAGGAGCAGTATAGACCTACAGTAGCTGGCTACTTATTTAGATTTAGTTTGACTTAATGAAACTGCCTTAAATGTGCTGTAGTAAACATTTTTTATTCGCACTAATCAACCAACACATTCAGGTCTTTGTATTTCTCAATATAATAGTATTATTTAATTAAATCCATGTAAAATAATCTTTGTCTGAAAATAAAATCTGATCCTCAACTGCGTTTCCCTCCAGTCAGGAGACGGCGATGTGCATCTTTCAGGCGATGCTGCCAGCGTGACGTATAATCTAGTGGACGGTTCTTCATAAACAGCTCGTCACCCTCCTCGGTAGCTTGCTAGCCAACATAGCCGAAAGATTCAAGCTATTTGTACGCTTTCGGTCTATATTAGCTACTGTGTTTTAGACACACTTCTGTCGTATCTACTTGTTAACCTATTTAATTTAATATTACGTTATTGTTTATTAGTCAGCTATAGTAGCTGGCTGGTTAAGTTAGCATTAGCCTGTTCGCTAATGATAGCTAGCTAGCTAACATCCCCGAACATGAGCTCCCTAAACTACTCTCTCCTGTTAAAGAAGAGGAAGTCTGCTGGACGGAGAAAGAAGCTCTGGGTCTGAACATTGTCGTGAAAGAGGAGAAAGAAGAGGAGGATGTTACAGTAAAACAAGAAGTAGAGGGTGAGGATGTTACAGTGAAAGAAGAAGAGAAAGACGTTTCAGTTAAAGAAGAGGATGATGCTGTTTTTGGATTGAAGAAGGAAGGAAGAAGAGGTGGAGATCTGATTAACACCAGTAAGTACCACCTTAAATTTGTTTTTAACTTTGGATATTCGGAAGGTTGTCCACTGTGGGTTGTCTCGCTCCCACCTATCCTGTCTTTGGATTGGTGGATACATCTTATTATTGTAATCTATTGTTTATATTCTATGAGGGTTGTTGACGTCAACCGCCTGTATTCAATGGAGAGAGATGCTAAGCTACTAGCATGAATATGCATAGCGATCTGGAGACAACTCCAATAGTGTTTTTATCAAAGTGTCCACATAACAACTTAAGAATTACGAAACTTCTGTTGGATCAAGTAAACCTCACGTAGCAAATAAGCCATTCATTTTGTTGTTGACCAAATTCAACACACATTGGGTTGATAATTGTTTCCACTTGGATACAGCCTACTGAACCTACTGGCATGACCTAGAGAGTTACAACCTACTGTAACCTACTGGCATGACCTAGAGAGTTACAAACTACTGTAACCTACTGGCATGACCTAGAGAGATACAACCTACTGTAACCTACTGGCATGACCTAGAGAGTTACAACCTACTGAACCTACTGGCATGACCTAGAGAGATACAACCTTCTGTAACCTACTGGCATGACCTAGAGAGTTACAACCTACTGTAACCTACTGGCATGACCTAGAGAGATACAAACTACTGCAACCTACTGGCATGACCTAGAGAGTTACAACCTACTGTAACCTACTGGCATGACCTAGAGAGATATAACCTACTGTAACCTACTGGCATGACCTAGAGAGTTACAACCTACTGTAACCTACTGGCATGACCTAGAGAGTTACAACCTACTGTAACCTACTGGCATGACCTAGAGAGTTACAACCTACTGTAACCTACTGGCATGACCTATAGAGATACAACCTACTTTAACCTACTGGCTTGACCTAGAGAGTTACAACCTACTGTAACCTACTGGCATGACCTAGAGACATACAACCTACTGTAACCTACTGGCTTGACCTAGAGAGTTACAACCTACTGTAACCTACTGGCATGACCTAGAGAGATACAACCTACTGTAACCTACTGGCATGACCTAGAGAGTTACAACCTACTGTAGTCTACTGGCATGACCTAGAGAGTTACAACCTACTGTAACCTACTGGCATGACCTAGAGAGTTACAACCTACTGTAACCTACTTGCATGACCTAGAGAGTTACAACCTACTGTAGCCTACTGGCATGACCTAGAGAGTTACAACCTACTGGCATGACCTAGAGAGATACAACCTACTGTAACGTACTGGCATGACCTAGAGAGATACAACCTACTGTAACCTACTGGCATGACCTAGAGAGTTACAACCTACTGTAACCTACTGGCATGACCTTGAGAGATACAAACTACTGTAACCTACTGGCATGACCTAGAGAGATACAACCTACTGGCATGACCTAGAGAGATACAACCTACTGTAGCCTACTGGCATGACCTAGAGAGATACAACCTACTGTAACCTACTGGCATGACCTAGAGAGTTACAACCTACTGTAACCTACTGGCATGACCTAGAGAGTTACAACCTACTGTAACCTACTGGTATGACCTAGAGAGATACAACCTACTGTAACCTACTGGCTTGACCTAGAGAGTTACAACCTACTGTAACCTACTGGCATGACCTAGAGAGATACAACCTACTGTAGCTTACTGGCATGACCTAGAGAGATACAACCTACTGTAACCTACTGGCATGACCTAGAGAGTTACAACCTACTGTAACCTACTGGCATGACCTAGAGAGATACAACCTACTGGCATGACCTAGAGAGATACAACTTACTGTAACCTACTGGCATGACATAGAGAGATACAACCTACTGTAGCTTACTGGCATGACCTAGAGAGATACAACCTACTGTAACGTACTGGCATGACCTTGAGAGATACAAACTACTGTAACCTACTGGCATGACCTAGAGAGTTACAACCTACTGTAACCTACTGGCATGTCCTAGAGAGATACAACCTACTGTAACCTACTGGCATGACCTAGAGAGTTACAGCCTACTGTAACCTACTGGCATGACCTAGAGAGTTACAACCTACTGTAGCCTACTTGCATGACCTAGAGAGATACAACCTACTGTAGCCTACTGGCATGACCTAGAGAGATACAACCTACTGTAGCCTACTGGCATGACCTAGAGAGTTACAACCTACTGTAACCTACGTGCATGACCTAGAGAGATACAACCTACTGTAAACTACTGGCATGACCTAGAGAGTTACAACCTACTGTAGCCTACTGGCATGACCTAGAGAGTTACAACCTACTGTAACCTACTGGCATGACCTAGAGAGTTAAAACCTACTGTAGCCTTCTGGCATGACCTAGAGAGTTACAACCTACTGTAGCCTACTGGCATGACCTAGAGAGATACAACCTACTGTAACCTACTGGCATGACCTAGAGAGTTACAACCTACTGTAACCTACGTGCATGACCTAGAGAGTTACAACCTACTGTAACCTACTGGCATGACCTAGAGAGTTACAACCTACTGTAGCCTACTGGCATGACCTAGAGAGATACAACCTACTGTAACCTACTGCCATGACCTAGAGAGATATAACCTACTGTAACCTACTGGCATGACCTAGAGAATTACAACCTACTGCAACCTACTGGCATGACCTAGAGAGTTACAAGCTACTGTAACCTACGTGCATGACCTAGAGAGATACAACCTACTGTAACCTACTGGCATGACCTAGAGAGTTACAACCTACTGTAGCCTACTGGCATGACCTAGAGAGTTACAACCTACTGTAGCCTACTGTAGCCTACTGGCATGACCTAGAGAGATACAACCTACTGGCATGACCTAGAGAGTTACAACCTACTGTAGCCTACTGGCATGACCTAGAGAGTTACAACCTACTGTAGACTACTGGCATGACCTAGAGAGTTACAACCTACTGTAGCCTACTGGCATGACCTAGAGAGATACAACCTACTGTAGCCTACTGGCATGACCTAGAGAGATACAACCTACTGGCATGAGCTAGAGAGATACAACCTACTGTAACCTACTGGCATGACCTAGAGAGATACAACCTACTGTAACCTACTGGCATGACCTAGAGAGTTAAAACCTACTGTAGCCTACTGGCATGACCTAGAGAGTTACAACCTACTGTAGCCTACTGGCATGACCTAGAGAGATACAACCTACTGTAACCTACTGGCATGACCTAGAGAGTTACAACCTACTGTAGCCTACTGGCATGACCTAGAGAGTTACAACCTACTGTAACCTACTGGCATGACCTAGAGAGTTACAACCTACTGTAGCCTACTGGCATGACCTAGAGAGTTACAACCTACTGTAGCCTACTGGCATGACCTAGAGAGATACAACCTACTGGCATGACCTAGAGAGTTACAACCTACTCTAGCCTACTGGCATGACCTAGAGAGTTACAACCTACTGGCATGACCTAGAGAGTTACAACCTACTGTAGCCTACTGGCATGACCTAGAGAGTTACAACCTACTGTAGCCTACTGGCATGACCTAGAGAGATACAACCTACTGTAACCTACTGGCATGACCTAGAGAGATACAACCTACTGTAACCTACTGGCATGACCTAGAGAGTTACAACCTACTGTAGCCTACTGGCATGACCTAGAGAGATACAACCTACTGTAGCCTACTGGCATGACCTAGAGAGATACAACCTACTGTAACCTACTGGCATGACCTAGAGAGATACAACCTACTGTAGCTTACTTGCATGACCTAGAGAGTTACAACCTACTGTAACATACTGGCATGACCTAGAGATATACAACCTACTGTAGCCTACTTGCATGACCTAGAGAGATACAACCTACTGTAGCCTACTGGCATGACCTAGAGAGATACAACCTACTGTAGCCTACTGGCATGACCTAGAGAGATACAACCTACTGTAGCCTACTGGCATGACCTAGAGAGTTACAACCTACTGTAGCCTACTGGCATGACCTAGAGAGATACAACCTACTGTAGCCTACTGGCATGACCTAGAGAGATACAACCTACTGGCATGAGCTAAAGAGATACAACCTACTGTAAGCTACTGGCATGACCTAGAGAGATACAACCTACTGTAACCTACTGGCATGACCTAGAGAGTTACAACCTACTGTAACCTACATGCATGACCTAGAGAGATACAACCTACTGGCATGACCTAGAGAGTTACAACCTACTGTAGCCTACTGGCATGACCTAGAGAGTTACAACCTACTGTAACCTACTGGCATGACCTAGAGAGTTACAACCTACTGTAGCCTACTGGCATGACCTAGAGAGTTACAACCTACTGTAGCCTACTGGCATGACCTAGAGAGTTACAACCTACTGTAGCCTACTGGCATGACCTAGAGAGATACAACCTACTGTAGCCTACTGGCATGACCTAGAGAGATACAACCTACTGTAACCTACTGGCATGACCTAGAGAGATACAACCTACTGTAGCTTACTGGCATGACCTAGAGAGATACAACCTACTGTAACCTACTGGCATGACCTAGAGAGATACAACCTACTGTAACCTACTGGCATGACCTAGAGAGATGCAACCTACTGTAGCTTACTGGCATGACCTAGAGAGATACAACCTACTGTAGCCTACTTGCATGACCTAGAGAGATACAACCTACTGTAGCCTACTGGCATGACCTAGAGAGATACAACCTACTGTAGCCTACTGGCATGACCTAGAGAGATACAACCTACTGTAGCCTACTGGCATGACCTAGAGAGATACAACCTACTGTAGCCTACTGGCATGACCTAGAGAGTTACAACCTACTGTAGCCTACTGGCATGACCTAGAGAGTTACAACCTACTGTAGCCTACTGGCATGACCTAGAGAGTTACAACCTACTGTAGCCTACTGGCATGACCTAGAGAGTTACAACCTACTGTAGCCTACTGGCATGACCTAGAGAGTTACAACCTACTGTAGCCTACTGGCATGACCTACAGAGATACAACCTACTGGCATGAGCTAGAGATATACAACCTACTGTAGCCTACTGGCATGACCTAGAGAGTTACAACCTACTGTAACCTACTGGCATGACCTAGAGAGATACAACCTACTGTAACCTACTGGTATGACCTAGAGTTACAACCTACTGTAACCTACTGGCATGACCTAGAGTTACAACCTACTGTAACCTACTGGCATGACCTAGAGAGTTATAACCTACTGTAGCCTACTGGCATGACCTAGAGAGATTCAACCTACTGTAACCTACAGTCATGACCTAAAGAGATACAACCACTGGTATGCAAGCATTTATATGCATGCAACAACAACCAAAGTGCTTCTTCATTCATTACTCTGGTAAAGACAGTTGTGCTGTGCTCCACGTTGGATCCAACATCCCTAACAACATCCCTAACAAATTGATGTTTATAATGTGTTATTGTCTTCTTGATTTACTGTAGGGTCTCGTTAGTCTGTTTGGACACAGAGATACTTAGCTCATAATGTGTAGAGAACTGTTCCTTGATGGATAGGCTATTGTACAACACACAGAGATATTTTCCTTCATTCAGGACATGTAGAATGACAACACATTACAGAGTAGCCTAGTGGGATTCTTCACAAAATTATCTGGTTATGAAATGTCATGACAAAGACATTTTAGTTTCCTTGTTTCACCTGAAATATTAAATATATAGTCCTAGGTCTGTGTTAATGTTAGGGGAAGTTATGGGTCCTACAGTAGGTCTATGTTGTTAGGTGAAGTTATGGGTCTTACAGTTGGTCTATGTTCTTATTAGGTGAAGTTATGGGTCCTACAGTAGGTCTATGTTGTTGTTAGGTGAAGTTATGGACCAATTTGTTAAACACTTAGTGTACAAACCCTCATTGTCAGGCTGATGGCAAAGCTAGCCAAATAACGTTTTACTGGTAGAAGTGTTTTTTAAGTATAAAGCAGTTGATTTGCAACAATAAAACAAACATTTTATTAAGCAGGACATTCAAACGAGCATTACAATTATAATCCAAAGTAGTGTGAAATGCACTCATAAGCAACCTGTAAATGCATTCAGCCAATGAGAACTCCCCTGAGTTTCTCCCACGGTGGTGAATTAGTGAATAGACACAGAGCTTAATGTGAGTTTCCTTGAGAAGCACTTCTGATCTTGCACTGATGGTGCGAAAATCTGGTTTCCTCATTACCAGATATACTACATCCATAACTAGTGGTTTCCTCATTACCAGATATACTACATCCATAACTAGTGGTTTCCTCATTACCAGATATACTACATCCGTAACAAGCCGTTTCCTCATTAGCAGGGAGATTGCAACCAAATTGAGTGTGCATTGCCCTCGTGCCGCAATTTTAGCAAACACAGAAAGGGGCCTATATTGGAGACCAAAAGCCGTCTGGCACGCTGCTTAGGAGAGAAACATTAATAACTTTCTTCTAGCCTACATTCATCGATGTTGCTACTAATGTGAAAACAAGACAATATGACTATTGTTGCTCACTTGACTGTCTTAAACCTGTTGAGGACAGACGTTCTGCTAGCGGAACCCCTAGCCAACAGCCAATGGAATTGCATGGTGCGAAATACAAAAACAACAAAAATACCACAATTCAATTTTCTCAAACAATCAACTATTTTACACCATTTTAAAGATACACTTCTCCTTGATGTAACCACATTGTCTGATTTCAAAAGGCTTTACAGTGAAAGCAAAACATTAGATTGTGTTAGGAGAGTACATAGACAAAAATAATCACACAGCCATTTTCCAAGGAAGGACATGTCAATAAAACCGAAAACACAGCGAAATGAAGCACTAACCTTTGACGATCTTCATCAGATGACACTCCTAGGACATTATGTTATACAATACATGTATGTTTTGTTAGATAAAGTTAATATTTATATCCAAAAACAGCATTTTACATTGGCGCGTGATGTTCCGAAAATGTATTTCCCACCAAAAACTTCCGGTGAATTTACAAAAATACTCATCATAAACATTGACAAAATACATAACAATTATTTTAAGAATTATAGATAGACTACTCCTTTATGCAACCGCTGTGTCAGATTTTAAAATAGCTTTACAGAGAAAGCACATTTTTCAATATTCTGAGTACATAGCTCGCCATCACAGCGAGCTATTCAGACACCCGCCAAGTTCGGGGCAACCTAAACTCAGAATTAGTATTAGAAATATTGTATTACCTTTGCTGATCTTCGTCAGAATGCACTCCCAGGACTGCTACTTCCACAAGAAATGTTGTTTTTGTTTGAAATAATCAATTTTTATGTCCAAATACCTCCGTTATGTTCGTGCGTTCAGGTCACTATCAAAAGGCTAATGCGCGAGCGCAATTCGAGACACAAAAAGTCAATGTTCCATTACTGTACTTAGAAGCATGTCAAACGCTGTTTAAAATCAATCTTTATGGTATTTTTAAGGTAGAAATGCGATAATATTCAAACCGGACAATAGCATATTCATTCAACGAGAAAAAGAAGGAACAGCGTGCTCGCGTGACCGCGCATATCCAATCCCTTTGTTGCCAGGCAGGCCACTCAGTAACTGAGCTCCTATAATCCGCCCAGTGACAGGAGAAGGCTCAAACCACTCTCTGACAGCCAATGGAAGCCTTAGAAAGTGCAACGTAACCCCACAGATACTGTAGTTTCTAAAGGGACTAGAAAGAACTACATTTCTCAAATCCTCCACTTCCTGGTTGACTTTTTCTCAGGTTTTTGCCTGCCATATGAGTTCTGTTATACTCACAGACACCATTCAAACTTCAGAGTATTTTCTATCGAAATCTACTAATAATATGCATATTCTAGTTTCTGGGCAAGAGTAGTAACCAGTTTAAATCGGGTACGTTTTTTCATCCGGCTATGAAAACACTGCCCCCTATCCACAACAGATTTTAAGACAATTGTCAAATAATTTTAACATTCATTAAAGACTTCAGTTGTTCTACAGCATCGTGGGTACGCTCTGGGCATCACCTTTTGCAGTGGATTTCTGTTGTTGTGGGCCTTTAACCATCTGTCTGACTTTGTTGTTCACACAGGAGAGAGACATGACTATCGTGGATCCTCTGGGGAGCCTCAACAACCTCATGATGCTGACGAGGCAGAGAAGAGTCTCTCCAGATCAGAACACCTCAAGAAGCACCTGCGGAGACCCACAGGGAAGAAATCTCACCGCTGCTCTGACTGTGGGAAGAGATTTACCTCCTCAGCAGGCATTAAAATTCATCAGAGAACACACACAGGAGAGAAAGCATATAGCTGTGATCAATGCGGGAAGAGTTTTACTACATCTAGCCATCTGACTGTACACCAGAGAACGCACACAGGAGAGAAATATTTTAGCTGTTCTCAATGCGGGAAGAGTTTTACTACATCTAGTCATCTGGCTGTACACCAGAGAACACACACAGGAGAGAAACCTTTTAACTGTAATCAGTGTGGGAAGAGATACTCTGATAAAAGAAATCTGATTACACATCAGAAAATACATTGTCAGAACAGAAATGACAAGAAGATGCTATAATATTATTGCATCAGAATCGGGGGTTGTTAGATGGGGTTGTTAGAGGGTGTTGTTAGATGGGGTCTCTGAAAGAGACACAGTGGATTTCCACTTTTTTAAACAAAAAGTGACAAACAAAAGACTTGTTAAACTTAGCGCTAAATCTTAAGCTTATCGTTAAAAGATATCTCCAATTTCCATGTGTTTTGTTTAGTTGTGTTAGTTTCAACAACACGTGCAACCTGATTTCCCCCCTAATTGATATCAGTGATTTATTGCTACTTGTCAAAACAACAACGTTTTTGGTGCTTGTGCAGTTTATAAGGAGCTTGTTTGAAAAAATACAAGTAATATGATTATTGTGGGAGATGTTTGTGTATATCGCGTTTTATGTTTAGGTTTTCAATTTATCCCAAACTGTTTCTGCATATTGGTTATTGATTTGGACACGTTAAAACTGTGTTTTGACATTGGGGCTATCCCACCTAACAAAATGTCATTGAAAAGACATTGAAAAGAAGACTATGCCCGATGTCCAATATACATAATAGTTGAAAGTGAAAGTTGAAAAGATGTATTTTTGGTTCGTTTTTTCAATGACTTGAAAACAACTTAATTTTCAATTTACTTGCAGGTAGCCTAGTGGTTAGCCTAGTGGTTAGAGCGTTGGGCTGTCATTGTAAATCAGAATTTGATCTTAACTGATGTCTTGTGTTTGGCTATGCCGGATTAAGTGATATAACATACTATTCTATAAAATCATTTCTCTGTAATTAATATTACCCGATTTAAGCTAATCAGGTAAATGTAATTAACTAGAAAGTTGGGGCACCACGAAATAATGTTTATAGAGCTGTTATCTTCCGAATGAACTCTTAAAGACCTAGTACTCTTTTACATCAGTAGCAGTCAATATTTAATCCTCACCTTATTCAGTCTCATCTGAAAGTTGTAAATTCTTGGTTATCTTCACGAACCCTGGCTAACAAGTTGAATCAGCAATACAACATTTGGTTTAATTATTTATTTACTAAATACCTAAATAATCACACAGAATTACATATACACAGAATAGATCATACATTGAATACTAATTATGTCATTCAGAAAACGTCCCTGGTGGACAGAGCCGACATGATGGCTGATTACACAAAGAGAGGGGGTTGGGTTTGAGTGAAAGAGCGCGAAGACTGAGTAACAAAGGGAGAAGCTCTGCTATCGTAAATACAGTATCTTATGCATTCTAAATAACCGCCCATTTGAAAAAGAAAAAAAAATATTTACTCTGAGCTGCCCTTCGGTAGATTGGTCGTAGATAGAAGGCTGGGTTGTCCAGCATGGATCTCTTGTCCTCTGAAGAATGTCTAGCGGTGAACTGGAGCGTGGTAGGATGGATACTTTGTCCGCCCTCCCCTAGCCCACGTTTACAGCTGCTGTTGCTAAACGCAACGGCTAGGAGGTATCACTTCTTTAGTGATTAAGAGTTCAAAGTTCATACCAAGTTGCCATACATTAAGCTCATGCTATATTCTGGCAGCTATAGTCGAAATTCATCCTTTCGGCGTGTCGATCATCATCTTCACGTTGAAATTCGATTCGAAGTCCTCGTCCTTGGAACACATAGTTGGATTTTTGTCAATGGGCTTATATCGGGGTGAAGAGAAGGGCGTCTTTCATAGTTTACAACCAGTGTCTGTTCACTTGGGCGGGGCCTCTGAGTGAGCAGTGTTTCTCTATGACAAACCGTTCTCTCATTTAGGAAGCTAAAATTACATTGAATCTTTTCAGAAATAGTTTCATATTTAAACACTTAAATTGCACAACAATTCCATGTGAATCTGATGATTTGCAATTATGTTCCGGGCCCTCTGACCATGCGCTCTAGAAAAGAATCTGCAAGTCGTATGATCTGTGGAGGACAACAACCTGATGGGCTGCTATAGTAACAGGAGATCAGGTCTTATTTAGAGCAAAGACAATATTTATTTCTTGCGACCTTAGTTTGACTTGGCTGTAATATGACTCACAAAATCTCAGGTACTGGCGGTTAAAAATAATCCCATAATCACGAACTCGGGCACATTTAACCCCTCATTGATGTTTGAACACTGAAATGTTTAGTTAATTCCCCAGTTTAATATATATATATTTTGTAAATCCATAAATATCTCTGACTCGTGCAGGTCCACACCAGAGTCGATGTTGGAGATTTTTTATTTTATTTTGGCCTGGTCTGACTTTTTACCTTTTTTGTTTGACAAGCAGTAATATGAATCTCTAACATGGTCTCAATCTCTCCCTGACTCTCTCCAGGTCCACAACGTGTACCGTGACACCGGGGCCAGTATTATATACAGTCTGGTCCAAAAGTATTGGCATTTATATGGTCAAATGATATGAAAATAGAGGTCTTTTTTCACACACATCTACTGTAAAATATGGTAATACATTTTTGATTATTATGGGGCTATTTTGTTTCGGTCCTGGGGCTCTTGTTGAGGTCGACGACATCATGAACTTTACACAGTACCAGGACATTTTAAAAACCCTGGTTGCCTCTGCTAGAAGGTTGAAACTTGGCCACAAGTGGATCTTCCAGTAAGACAATAACCCCAAGCACACATCAAAATCCACAAAGAAATGGTTAATTGACCACAAAATCTAAATTTTGCAATAACCATCTCAGTCTCCAGCCATGATCGAACCCCATTGAAAACCGTTTGTTTGAATTAAAGAGGGCAGTCCATAAGAACAGACGAAGGATCTGGGAAGATTATGTATGGAAGAATGGTCTAAGATCCCTCCCAATGTGTTCTCCAACTCCTAAAACATTTTACAAAAAAGCGCAGTGTCATTATCCTACCAAGGGGAAGGTTCTGGGGTACAGGGGTGGCAATTTCTTTGCCCTATTTTGATTTATTTTTTATTTTTTTAACTTGTAACTTCAAAAGGTGGGAAACGGAACCATATTTCGGTAATCAAACCAGTTGAAAATATGCGTTGGTACTTAATGAATATGATCTCAGATCAGTTGTCATCTGAGACATTACTACTAATGACAGGATGACAAACTGTATCTTGGAAAGTAGACACATTCTAGTCATCTCTATGTTACAAAGGCTTTACAAGAGTCAACTCTATAAAGTAGAGAGAGAGAAAAGGGGAAAGGTATTTATGGGGTTCATAAACCTCCCCCAACAGGCCAACGTCATGACACTGACTTATTTACAATGACGGCCTACCGGGGAACAGAGGGTTAACTGCCTTGTTCAGGTGCAGAAAGACATGATTTTTACCTTGTCAGCTCGGGGATTCAATACAGCGACCTTTCGGTTACTGTTAAATGAAGGTAAAAAAATAAAAATACACATGGACGCAGTATAATAAATTGCTCTATAATCAATTTTATTTACAATTTTACATTACTCCAGTATTTCTTGACAACATTCAAGTGCTAATTGTCTTCATTCCACTACTGAAGAAGCATGATTTAAATCACCTCATATTTCAAACATTAAGCCTGACAAAAGATACGTGTTTTATTATTCCATTCCTCACCATTCAGTTAATTATTGCCAACACATATTAATGTACATTTGGTTTTGATATTTCATATTTACAATTCATTTAACATTTAGTAATCATAATGATTTATGCAACCAACTGAACTTTTGGGTACAGTTATATTGACATTGTTGCCCTGCTTTAATAATATCAGCATTAATTCTCACATGTGCCAACCCAAATGTACTAGAGCATGACATTGGGGACTGGGCCCCGTTCCAACAACATACCTATCTAGTGAACCCTGAAAAGAGAGAGAAGCTCCGCAGTGAGGTGGAAAGTTACTACGGATATTGCAGGAGTTTCCTCTTGAAATCAGACATGTCTGTGGGAAGGACAACTTGGTTGCTGATTGTCTCAAGGGTGGGCAGTCAAAAGGTTTTGTGTTTTGCGTTTAGCCAGTGCGTTGCCATGGATCACAATTTATTTTGACTGCACGTTTTTCCGTGTTGGAGATGAGTTTTGTTTGGGCTCGTTCCAAGGGGACGAGAGTTCTAGAAGCTAGTGACTTTTAGGGGAACGAGAGTTCTAGAAGCTAGTGAGTTTTAGGAAGACGAGAGTTCTAGAAGCTAGTGAGTTTTAGGATTCTATAGATAGAAAAAGGAGAAAATATAAAATTGTATATTATTATTTAGAAATACGTGTTTTTTCCTGTTTTTTAATTGTTGACAGCCAGTAGACACAATGTTTATATTGTAGAAGGTGAAGCATTGTAGTTGATTTTAATGTGAAATGGAAGTTGTTTTCTGTTGGTGGTGAGCAAACTTGTCCAAAAAAATATAGGATATATTTGTTGTCTTAAGGGGAAGAAGGTGTTACAGGCTTTGGTTTTTCCATTTATGTTTTGAGGTTGGACTTTAGCACGTCTAGCTCGTTAGCACGTCTAGCTCGTTAGCACGTCTAGCTCGTTAGCACGTCTAGCTCGTTAGCACGTCTCGCTCGTTAGCACGTCTCGCTCGTTAGCACGTCTCGCTCGTTAGCACGTCTCGCTCGTTAGCACGTCTCGCTCGTTAGCACGTAGGACGCACTGATTGGTGTCACCTCGTTAGTCAGTATGTGTTACACCTGTGCTGGCTTGTCCATCTCGTTAGTGGGAAGGTGTTTCACCTGAGCTGGTCCAGGTTCTATTTAAGAGTGTCTGGCCCAGTGCTCCAGTTGTCTTGATACATGTGGAGAGTCAACACCTTTAGTTGCTCCACCTTTTTGGTTTACTTCCTGTCTTTAAGTTTGGTGTGGGTTTTTCTTTTGTTTGCCTCTTCTTGGGCAGATTTAGTGGGTCTCATGGTGGGTGTCTTTTAGGTCCCAGTTGTTGTTACTAGTCAACTTTCAGTGGACACCCCCATAGTGTCTTTCAGAGCCCCTCCTAAAAAAAAAGCTTATTTTGGGTTGGATGTTGCATCCAATTAATATTTTAGTCAATGTAATTTCCTTAGAATGTTCATTAGTCTTTCAGTTGTTAGTCTTCTGTTCGTTGTGTTCTAAATATTTTCATTTTTATTTTTTCTTCCTGTGAAGCCATTGTGTTGCATCCGTGTCTGAAATGTGCTGTATAAATAAAACTTGATTTGATTTCAACAAATGAACCCAATGACTGACCAATCAACAAACTCTTGGTCCCTCTTAGTATGAAAAACAGTATCAATCCCACTTTTACAGCCTGCTGAAGGCGTGGTGGAGTGGTAAACACCACCCCCGGCTCTACCAGGGGCTTGAGGTGGTCTCCCACAGCTCTGCTTATGTCATGTTCTGTGGCCTTGCTGTTCCATTTCTTGACTGCCCCTGCAACACAGAAACACATTTAGTCATATTATATAAAACACAGAGCCGGTTTCACATAGAAGGCTTAAGCTTAGTCCCAGACTAAAATGCTTGTTTGAGCTGTCTTAACTCAAAGCGACTTGCACAGACTTATCTTAAAATAGTCGTAGATTTAGCCTGTTCTGGACTAATCAAAGCCGATTGCAAGAGGGAGGATTAGAGCTACTCCAGGACTAAATGGAAGCTTAAATGAATCTTTCAAAGAGGCAGGTTTAACTTCTGCTTAGTGCTGTTTGTGAGGGAGCCTGGACTATGTGGAATGTCTAAATGAAGACCAACATGCACTACAGAGGCCAGACCAGTACTTGTGGATAGGAGGAATCCATTACATTACTTTGAGACCGCTTTCGTATGTACAAAGAAAATGCATTGGAGATAATATCTCTGCTTGAGCCTAGACTTTCCTCTCTGTCTCAAAGAGGAAGGCCTTTACCCAATTCTCTCCAAGTTCTGATCACTGTGAGCTTTTTGGCATCTGGAATATTTCATCGCGAAACTGGTGATTTGTGTCGGTGCCAGTGAAGCAACTGTATGTTTAATTGTTCACAAAGTCTGCAGGAGGAGTCTTAACATCTAGTTTCCTGATGCTGCTGGTCAAGCCAACTATAAAGTCTGCAGGAGGAGTCTTTACATCTAGTTTCCTGATGCTGCTGGCCAAGCCAACTATAAAGGGCAATATGAATATCTGAATATGGGCAGTTCCCAGGAGTAATTGGCTGGTTAGATGGATGTCATGTTCCCATCAAGTGTCCATCAACTCCTGATGCTGAGGAGTACCGTAACCATAACAACTGGTTTACCATCAACTCCTGATGCTGAGGAGTACCGTAACCATAACAACTGGTTCTCCATCAATGTTCAGGGTGGATGCTAATCCTAATTTAGAGTTCTCAAACATTGTTGCCTGTTGGAAAGGTGCAACTCACCATTGAAGGATTTCCCTCAACTCTTCATTGGTCTCAGTTTCAGAGAGGACAACATAGTGGACTATTACTTGGTGACAGTGGATATTAGGGTGAAAACATGGTCTACTAATAGTTACTACATAGTAACATGGTTTACTAATAGTTACTACATAATAATATGGTCTACTAATAGTTACTACATAGTAATATGGTCTACTAATAGTTACTACATAGTAACATGGTCTACTAATAGTTACTACATAATAATATGGTCTACTAATAGTTACTACATAGTAATATTTCTACTAATAGTTACTACATAGTAACATGGTCTACTAATAGTTACTATATATTAACATGGTCAGAGTAACTTTTTATTCACTCCAGACATAAATCCCAAAACAGCTGAGCAGCAAAGATACAACAGAGCTCATATCCACACGAGAGGGATGGTCCAGCATATGTTTGGAGTATGGAAAAATAGACCCGTGTTTTTGCAATACACTTCGTTCCAAGCCAAGAAGATGCTGCAAGGTGATCATTGCTACAGCTGTGCTGCACAACTCCTCCCATGGAAGATCAGCATCAAGCAGATGTGTCCGTGGCTGATGTAGATGTGTCCGTGGCTGAGGTAGATGTGTCCGTGGCGACCCGTGTTTTCGCAATACACTTCGTTCCAAGCCAAGAAGATGCTGCAAGGTGATCATTGCTACAGCTGTGCTTCACAACTCCTCCCATGGAAGATCAGCATCAAGCAGATGTGTCCGTGGCTGAGGTAGATGTGTCCGTGGCTGAGGTAGATGTGTCCGTGGCTGAGGTAGATGTGTCCGTGGCTGAGGTAGATGTGTCCGTGGCTGAGGTAGATGTGTCCGTGGCTGAGGTAGATGTGTCCAAGGCTGAGGCAGATGTGTCCAAGGCTGAGGTAGTGGGGTCCATGGCTGAGGCAGATGTGGCTGAGGCAGATGTGTCCAAGGCTGAGGTAGTGGGGTCCATGGCTGAGGCAGATGTGGCTGAGGCAGATGTGTCCGTGGCTGAGGCAGATGTGTCTGTGGCTGAGGCAGATGTGGCTGAGGCAGATGTGGCTGAGGCAGATGTGTCCGTGGCTGAGGCAGATGTGTCCGTGGCTGAGGCAGATGTGGCCGTGGCTGAGGCAGATGTGGCCGTGGCTGAGGCAGATGTGTCCGTGGCTGAGGCAGATGTGTCCGTGGCTGAGGTAGATGTGTCCGTGGCTGAGGTAGATGTGGCTGAGGTAGATGTGTCCGTGGCTGAGGCATGTGTTCATTATGGCTTACTTTTGCTTTGATAATGTTTGTTCTGTACAAAATTCAAATAGTGTGCAGCAAAATGAAATGAGTGTAACGCCCTGGCCATAGAGAGGGGTTTTTGTTCTTTATTTTGGTTAGGCCAGGGTGTTACATTGGGTGGACGTTCTATGTGCATTTTTCTGTTGGTTTGTTTCATTGATTTTGGCCGTGTGGCTTCCAATCAGGCACAGCTGTAGAGTGTTGTGCTGATTGGGAGTCACACATAAGTGCCTGTTTTTCCGTTGGGGTTTTGTGAGTAATTGTTTCTGTTAGTGTTTGCACCTGACAGGACTGTTTGGCTGTCGGTTTTCTTCTGTTGTTTCGTATAGTGTTCTTTCTGTTATTAAATTCAATGATGAACACTAACTCCGCTGCACCTTGGTCTACTCTCTCTCCCGACGGCCGTTACAATGAGTGACTAAACCAAGGCTGGTTTAAAATGTAGTTTGTGGTGATTAAAATACTCTCACTCATGAATATCCAAATGCCAAAACATGTATTGTTTTACATATCATATTGTTCACCATGGCTGGTCATCACTATTGTCTCATTACTGTCTCTTTTTAGGATCATACCTCTCTCTTCCAACTTCATATCCAATTCAACCTGAACAATTCTCATTTCATGTTCATCGTCCAGATATTTCATTTTATGCTCATGAAATTCTCTGGTTAACGTTTCATGCATGGTCATCTTCTTTGTTCTCTGCTGAAAGGTGGTGGCAGCATCTTCTCTCAGGGATGTTATAGCAGATGTGGAGGGAACACAATCACTGTGTACTGGCTCTTCCAACCTGTTCACATTACACCCTCACTGTGTACTGGCTCTTCCAACCTGCTCACATTCCACCCTCACTGTATACTGGCTCTTCCAACCTGTTCACATTACACACTCACTGTGTGCTGGCTCTTCCAACCTGTTCACATTCCACCCTCACTGTGTGCTGGCTCTTCCAACCTGTTCACATTCCACCCTCACTGTGTGCTGGCTCTTCAAACCTGTTGGTCATCATCTGGTATACAATCCAGAGGTTGGTCATCATCTGGTATACCATCCAGAGGTTGGTCATCGTCTGGTATACCGTCCAGAGGTTGGTCATCGTCTGGTATACCGTCCAGAGGTTGGTCATCGTCTGGTATACCGTCCAGAGGTTGGTCATCGTCTGGTATACCGTCCAGAGGTTGGTCATCGTCTGGTATACCGTCCAGAGGTTGGTCATCGTCTGGTATACCGTCCAGAGGTTGGTCATCGTCTGGTATACCGTCCAGAGGTTGGTCATCGTCTGGTATACCGTCCAGAGGTTGGTCATCGTCTGGTATACCGTCCAGAGGTTGGTCATCGTCTGGTATACCGTCCAGAGGTTGGTCATCGTCTGGTATACCGTCCAGAGGTTGGTCATCGTCTGGTATACCGTCCAGAGGTTGGTCATCGTCTGGTATACCGTCCAGAGGTTGGTCATCGTCTGGTATACCGTCCAGAGGTTGGTCATCGTCTGGTATACCGTCCAGAGGTTGGTCATCGTCTGGTATACCGTCCAGAGGTTGCTGTTGCTCTATTATTCCAGACAGGAAGTCACTCAATTCATCAGTGTTGTTTTGGTGTTAAATCGCTCTCTTCTGATCTCTGCTTTCTCTCGTTTTAAAGCCTTAACCCACGGTCATGTTACACAATGCATGCATTCTTTTGTTCGATAAAGTTCATATTTATATATAAAAACAGCATTTTACATCGGCGCCAGACGTTGACTAACTATTTTCCCTCAAATGCATCCCGGGAAACAGTGCTACAATTTACTCAATTACTATTCGAAAACATTTTTAAAATGTAATATTGTCATTCTAAGATTTATAGCTGAATATCTCTTGAAAGCACCTGTAATACCAGATTTAAAAATAACTTTACTGGGTAATCACACTTTGCGATAAAAGGGGATGCAATACTCAGAAAATTAGCTAGTAAATACAGCTCGGCGCCATCTTGGAACAATCGCATATCACATCTAATCTTGTATACTATTGTCAATAATCCCTTACCTTTAGTTGTCTTCATCAGAAAGCACTTCCAGGAATCCCAGGTCCAAAGCAAATGTATTTTCGTTCGAAAAAGTCCATCCTTTATGTTCCATTAGCTTGCTCGTCGGCCGCGAGACAGCAATTTCGAAAAAAAACATTTTTCCCCCATTTAGGTTCGTTCAAACATGTCAAACGTTGTATAACATAAATCTTCAGGGCCTGTTTCAACAAGAGAGCCAATAAGATTCGAGGGGGACGATTGCATTGTGTTTCAAAACGTTTCGAAAGGAGGGGGTAGTCAGGCGTCATAATGGTGATGGCCCTCCTCCTGTGACCAATTTCAACAGACTCTCATTCTGTCAGTTTCCACAGTAGAAGGCTCAAACCACTTTGTAAAGACTGGGGACATCTAGTGGAAGCAATAGAAAGTGCTCAATGAACCATAGCTCACGGTGTGATTAATAGGCAAAGATGTGAAGTTGAGTCCACAATTCAGAATTCCACTTCCTGTTTCGATAGGTCTCGGGGCTTTGACTGCCATATGAGTTCTGTTATACTCAGACACCATTCAAACAGTTTTAGAAACTTTAGGGTGTTTTCTATTCACAAGTATTAATTATATGCATATCCTAGCTTCTGAGTTTGAGTAGTAGGCCGTTTAAAATGGGCACAAATCTTTTTCAAAATGCGCTGTGGCGCCCCCTATCCTAGGGTAACGTCAAGAGGTTTCAAGGTTCTTCCACAGAGTCTATAAAAGGCATATCATTTAATAATAAAAGTGATGTCACAAAAGTATGAATATGAGAAATGTGTAATCCTGATAATAATGCAGATATCTCACCTCTAGTTGTTGTTTCTTCTTGTAATCCTGATAATAATGCAGATATCTCACCTGAAGTTGTTGTTTCCTCTTGTAATCCTGATAATAATGTAGATATCTCACCTGAAGTTGTTGTTTCTTCTTGTAATCCTGATAATAAGGCAGATATCTCACCTCTAGTTGTTGTTTATTCTTGTAATCCTGATAATAATGCAGATATCTCACCTGAAGTTGTTTCTTCTTGTAATTCTGATAATAATGCAGATATCTCACCTGAAGTTGTTGTTTCTTCTTGTAATGTCCCTCCTCTCCATGTAATCTGATTCATTATGATCTAGGATCAGGTCCCCCCTCTCCATGTAATCTGATTCATTATGATCTAGGATCAGGTCCCCCCCTCTCCATGTAATCTGATTCATTATGATCTAGGATCAGGTCCCCCCTCTCCATGTAATCTGATTCACTATGATCTAGGATCAGGTCCTCCTCTCCATGTAATCTGATTCATTATAATCTAGGATCAGGTCCCCCCTCTCCATGTGATCTGATTCATTATAATCTAGGATCAGGTCCCTCCTCTCCATGTAATCTGATTCATTATGATCTAGGATCAGGTCCCTCCTCTCCATGTAATCTGATTCATTATGATATAGGATCAGGTCCCTCCTCTCTGTGTAATCTGATGCATTATGATCTAAAAGGCTAAACTGATCCTAGATCAGCTCTCTTTATGAATACTGTCACAGGTGACACTGCATCTGGCATCAATGTCCTCCATGAAGATGAGACTGATGTTCTGGCCTCTCATCCCCTCCTTCATCTCTCAGCTGGTTCATTGCATTTGACAAACTACAGAAGAAGTACATCATTATCTGCACTAAACAACTAAATTAACTAAATTAATCAACATTGAAATAAAATACTGAAAAAGAAACTGAAAAAAACTCCTTATTACTGCATCCCACCTTTCACTCTTTTTCATGTTCAGGAAGTGAAGCGGGTGGTCATGCTGTCAGGAAACCCCAACACCCCTGTCTCCTACAATTTCCTTGTTTTGGGTTTGGACCTGATGGCATTGCCTGCTTGAAATCCATGGCAACCTTAAATATATCTATAATAATATAAAGTACAATACAAGTATTATGAACTGAAATGCTTCCTTGCAAGTTAACCTCTTGACAATGTCAAAATGAATAAAAATAATATACAGCTGTCTTTAATAAGATAAAACTGAACTAACTGCTATCTTGAAATGTTGTATCTTGAAATGTTGAAAAAGTGTTTAAAATAGGCATCCTATCATTTGAAATTTAGTTGAAAGGCTAAGTGATTCTCCTCCTGAGAAGAAGTTGACAGCCTTCAAACATAGTGCAAAAAAAGTGGGCGTGAACAGAATATTTTTGGGTCAAAAAAAAGAATATACAGCTGTCTTTAATAAGATCAAACTGAACTAACTGCTATCTTGAAATGTTGAAAAAGTGTTTTTAAAACTTCTTGCGCCTACCATCCCGTTAGCGGGATCATTTTCCAGCGAAAACTCCTAGCGACATTAGCATAACGAAATTCAATATTTTTATTTTTTCAAATATAGGGCTGTCTCATATCATTTTATAGATACACCTCTCTTGAATCGACCCTCGTTGTCCGATTTCAAAAAGGTTTTACAGGAAAAGCACAATATTAGATTATGTTAGAGGAGTACATGGTAAAAGTCGCATCATATGAATTTTCCGAGCAAGCACACCCATCACATATAACCAAAAAACAGCTAAATGCAGCACTAACCTTTTACAAACTTCATCAGATGACACACCTAGGACATCATGTTACACACAGCATGCAATCTTTTGTTCAATAAAGGTCATATTTCTATATAAAAACAGCATTTTACATCGGCACCTGAGGTTGACTAACTATTTTCCCATATAATGCGTCCCGGGAAACAGTGCTACAATTTTATAAATTACTATTCGAAAACGATTTTTTTAATATATATTGTCAATCTAAGATTTATAGATGAATATCTCTTGAAAACACCCGTCAAAACAGATTTTAAATTAACTTTACAGGGTAATCACACTTTGAGATCAAATGGGATGCGATACCCAGAAATTGAGCTCGACAACCTAGCTCGGCGCCATCTTTGAACAATAGCAAGTAACATCTGATATTGTATAATATCGCCAATAATCCCTCACCTTTAGTTGTCTTCATCAGAAAACACTTCCCGATGTCCCAGGTCCATGACAAATGTATTTTCGGTCGAAAAAGTCCATGCTTTATGTTCCATTAGCTTCCTGTTGTTAGCGCGTCCTAAGGCTGTAATCAAATGTTGTTCCGTGCGCGGCACCTGTCTAACGCAAAATGACTGTTTACGGTTAGTTAGGTTCGTTCAAACATGTCAAACGTTGTATAAAATAATCGTCAGGGCCTGTTACAACAAGAGAGCCAATCAGATTCGAGTGGGCCGCCGATGTCACAATGCTCATGGCCCTACTACTCTGACCAATTGCCACATCGTCTCTTTCACTGAGTTTCTACCGCAGAACCCTCAAAACACTTTGTAAAGACTGGGGACATCTAGTGGAAGCACTGGAAAGTGCTCAATTATCATTTTTTTACGTTGTGATTTATAGGTAAGGCTGTGAAGTCGAGTCCACAATTCAGATTTCCACTTCCTGGTTCAATCGGTCTCGGGGTTTTGACTGCCATACGAGTTCTGTTATACTCACAGACACCATTCAAACAGTTTTAGAAAATTTAGGGTGTTTTCTATCCATATAAAATAAGTATATGCATGTCTTAGCTTCTGACTTTGATTAGTAGGCCGTTGAAAATGGGAACGATTTTTTTTCAAAATGCGCTGTGGCGCCCCCTATCCTAGGGTAAGTCCAACAGGTTAAATAGCTCAGTCTTATCACTCAATATGAGTCAAAATCTGTCACTTCCAGGGGTGCTCATTTTGTCAAAAATGAAAAAATGAAAAAAATAACTCACAGCTGTGTTAATAGACCCAACTCAAACATCTGCTATCTTGAAATGTCCAAAAAAGGTATTTAAATGGGCCTACCAGACATCTTCTTGAGAGAAGACAAGGTCAGGGACTCCTGTCTTACTCTCCGTCATTTTGAAATAGGTTCTCCTGTCTTACTTTCTGTCATGTTGAGATGGGTTTCCCTGTCTTACTTTCTGTCATGTTGAGATGGATTTCCCTGTCTTACTTTCTGTCATGTTGAGATGGGTTAGTTCTTCTTGAGAGAACTAACCCAAAATTAGTCGAACTAACCCAAAATTAGTCGAAAGGCTAAGGGATTCTCTTCCTGAGAAGAAGCTGACAGCCTTCAAACAGAGCAAAAAAGTGGTCCCAAACAATATGTCAAAATGAATAAAAAAATGATACAGCTGTCTTTAATAAGATCAAACTGAACTAACTGCTATCTTGAAATGTTGAAAAAGTGTTTTTAAATAGGCATCCTATCATTTGAAAATTAGTTGAAAGGCTAAGTGATTCTCCTCCTGACAAGAAGTTGACAGCCTTCAAACATAGTGCAAAAAAAGTGGGCGTGAACGTAGAATATTTTTGGGTCAAAAAAAGAATATACAGCTGTCTTTAATAAGATCAAACTGAACTAACTGCTATCTTGAAATGTTGAAAAAGTGTTTTAAATAGCTCAGTCTTATCACTCAATATGAGTCAAAATCTGTCACTTCCAGGAGTGCTCATTTAGTCAAAAATGAAAAAATGAAAAAAATAACAACTCACAGCTGTGTTAATAGACCCAACTCAAACATCTGCTATCTTGAAATGTCCAAAAAAGGTATTTAAATGGGCCTACCAGACATCTTCTTGAGAGAAGATATGGTCAGGGACTCCTCTCTTACTCTCCGTCATGTTGAAATGGGTTCTCCTGTCTTACTTTCTGTCATGTTGAGATGGGTTTCCCTGTCTTACTTTCTGTCATGTTGAGATGGGTTCCACTGTCTTACTTTCTTCTCTCCACACCACTATGATCTCTATAGTGGTCCACTGGTCTCCACACCACTGTGAGCTATATAGTGGTCCACTGGTCTCCACACCATTGTGATCTATATAGTGGTCCACTGGTCTCCACACCACTGTGATCTATATAGTGGTTTTGGCTGGTCTCCACACCATTGTGATCTATATAGTGGTGTTGGCTGGTCTCCACACCACTGTGATCCATATATTGGTTCATTAGTTTCCACACCACTGTGATCTATATAGTGGTGTTGGCTGGTCTCCACACCACTGTGATCTATATAGTGGTGTTGGCTGGTCTCCACACCACTGTGATCTATATAGTGGTGTTGGCTGGTCTCCACACCACTGTGATCTATATAGTTTATTATCACAGTTTCTCACAGATCCTGGCTTCCACTGTTAGAATGGCTGGGCGAGAGGTGGTCGGCCTTTTTTCATATCCTGAGAGAGAGAGAGGATATATTACATAAAGTTATCACAGATGCAAACAATTTAAAACACTATAGTAAATATTATTTATATTTTCTAGTCTGAGAGGTTCTGAATAGAACCTGTTTCCAAACAGTATGAATAATAACAATGGCTGGGCTGATGGGCAGTTCAGTGAGTTGGAGCCTTTGATTGCCCTGCCTCTGTATTACTGAATGAAAGAGAGCCCAGCCCTGAAGTGAATCACCCTGATGATCCTCTGACCTCAACATAACAATGACGTAGGCAACCACCTTGGATGGACAATCAATGCAAGGTGTTAATCTCATCTCCCGAATGATCAATTTAACACAAGTTTAAACCCAGGTTTTTTTCTTGTTTCGATATTTAAATGTTGAAAAAGGGTTGGGCCTATCTGAGTGTGTATATAATGGCCTTCTCCAGAGAAGTCATTCTCAATAGAACTTTTTACTGAGAGAGAACACACTTCCAAGGAGCTGATTTTGGATTGTTACCTTTGCTGTATTCTGAAAACATTTCGTTGAGCAATTACTTGGAGCAAGATGGCATCTGCTACTGGTTCAAGGTAAGATATCTCTTTATTCATTCAATATATATATTACTGTAATTGTCTTGCTGTTAATAAAAATGTTATTAGTAGTTCTGCCAGACTTAGGAAGGTTGGAATTAGGGCAGCAGGCAATGTATTCCTATTGGAAGAGATTTAGAGGTCAAGGCTGTGCAACAGATGTATATCGTACTCTCGTTGTGTTGTGTTTTCTCCTAATAAATCACATCAGCCAGTGGTCCCAGTTGAGCATCATTTATTCCTGTTGTTAAATGAGAAACAGCACGGTAGTTGTGCAGGGCTTAATGATACTGATGGCTGTTGATGGCAAAAGCCCTTGCATCACATTTTCATACTGGGCCACAAAATACAAAAATACAATCCAAATATAACATGTGTAAATACCTGTTGTTAAATGAGAAACAGCACGGTAGTTGTGCAGGGCTTAATGATACTGATGGCTGTCGATGGCAAAAGCTGTAGCATGAAGACAACTGTTAGCAGTGGGCTTATGTGACCATTACAACGGTGTATGCTAGCTAACACTTATCTACAGCAATCATATGCCAAAGCACATCACAGAAAGCCCCTCAATCCCTAACAGGTACCATATACCCACACATGTATAAATCAGTAATGTACAGCAAACTTGTACACATTGTAAAATATAAAATATAAAACAGTATTCAGAACGTGACCTACCCCTTGCATCACATTTTCATACTGGGAAGACCTGACGTTCGCGATCTCCCCCTATCTGCAAGCGGGGGGCCAATTACAACACACCTTATTGTCATCAGTTGAACCAACCAATACAAATGCTTAAACATTAAGTACACATTTCTTTAGAGGCAAGTGGAAACATAACCAACCCTGTTACATTCTCCCCTGCTGAATTACACTTGCACACTATAAAGAAACAAAATGAGGTATGCAATACCTTGCAATACATATGTCACCAAATATTCCAGTGCAAAGACTATTCTCCAAAGAGAATTAGGGGAATTCAAAGACCCGTAGGAAAACATGCCTGTTACATGTTCAGCACACTCAGTGACAATGAGAACCTCACAGAAAAACCTTGGTCTACTTGACCTCTGACCCATGACCTCCATGGGGTCTCTTGAATGAGAAAAAAAAAGAAATGGGCTACAGACTTGGATTCTAATCCTACACCCACACAGGTATTCTAATAAATTCTGTATGAAAAACCCTCTGTGTCTGCATAGTCTCTATGAGTCTCACTGGGTGTTTCTTAACCCGACCAGCCCCTGACCTGACAGGCCTAACAGAGTTATTACGTTTAACCTGTTCACCTACAACCACCACTGGTGGGTCACTTTCCACAGTCGGTGGATAGTCAAGGTCAAGGGTTCTGTTGCTGGAGCTTGTGCTACCAGCGGCATCTTCAGAATGCCTTTCTTCTTCAGAGGGTTCGGACATTTCTTCTCCAAAGGTTAGCTCTGACACGCTTGTGCCACCAGCGGCACCCTCAGAATGTGGCGAGTTCTGAGGGTCCCTCGCCAGTGGCCCATCTTCCAGCACATCTGGGGTTTATTTTTCAGAGTGCTCCGGCTGTGCTTCCCCCGAGGTCTGTTCTGATACCCACACACTAGTCCTCTCACCGATGTCCATTTCTGGTATATTGTTCACGGAAGAGTCCTCCATCTCCTCACTCTGATCCTCACGGTCTCCCGTATTAGGTGTCTCCAAGGCAGTGTCAGGGAGAGGCAAGAAGTTTACAGGCATTATCAGATTACGGTGGGCCGTTTTCTCCTGGCCAGTCGACATGTTCTGTATATTGAAGATGTGGATGTCGCTATTCTTCTCCGTAACAATATAGAGGTTGTTCTCCCAACGATCCGCCAGCTTCCTCTTTCCACGTTCACCCTTATTCGCCAGCAGCACCCGATCACCGACCTCCACTGGAGCCCCTCTGATCTTCCTGTTGTAGAGGCCCGCATGCCTCTTCAGCTGTTTGGTTGCTGACACCTGTACCGTCTCCATGGCCTCCCTCCGGTCTCTGGTCAGGGACTTTATGTACTCGTCATAGTCTACAACCTCTGAGTTTCGCAGCACCGTACCAAACATCATGTCGACAGGCAGACGTGGGGTTCTCCCAAACATCAACTGGAAAGGGGCGTAGCCCGTGGTTTCATGGACCGTACAGTTGTAGGCGAAGGTCAACGACTTCAGCTTCTGGGGCCACCTGTGCTTCGCTCTTGTAGGTAAAGCCCTGATCATGTTTCCCAGCGTTCTATTGAA
The DNA here is from genome assembly GCF_901001165.1 of Salmo trutta. Classification (NCBI taxonomy): domain Eukaryota; kingdom Metazoa; phylum Chordata; class Actinopteri; order Salmoniformes; family Salmonidae; genus Salmo; species Salmo trutta. The sequence continues at coordinate 5,289,398 of NC_042971.1, read as the reverse complement.
CCTTTCGACTCCCCTGTTCCCCATCGGATGGTAGGGAGTTGTGTGCGACTTCTGGACTCCTGCAGCACTCAACAACTCAGCAATCATATGCCAAAGCACATCACAGAAAGCCCCTCAATCCCTAACAGGTACCATATACCCACACATGTATAAATCAGTAATGTACAGCAAACTTGTACACATTATAAAATATAAAATATAAAACAGTATTCAGAACGTGACCTACCCCTTGCATCACATTTTCATACTGGGAAGACCTGACGTTCGCGATCTCCCCCTATCTGCAAGCTGGGCCAATCACAACACACCTTATTGTCATCAGTTGAACCAACCAATACGAATGCTTAAACATTAAGTACACATTTCTTTAGAGGCAAGTGGAAACATAACCAACCCTGTTACAGCTGCACCCTGTTTTAACTCTTAACTGTATTGTTGGTTTAAGAGCTTGTATTCAGCATTTGACAGTAAGGTCACCTGTTGTATTTGGCACATGTGACAAATTTACATTTGATTTGTGTGGTAATAATGTTTTGTGTGTTTTTTTCCCAGGACGGTCTCAATGAAGTGTGGCAACCCAGACAGGGTTTGGCCACGCAACCAGAAGGAGGGGCTAAGACCAATGTAGACAAACTAACGGACCGATTGGTCCTGTTCTCCGCTAAACTCCTCCCCCTCTTGTATGGAGCTGGCCAATAGGATCGCAGGGTGAAGTCGATAGGCCGATCCAGGTTACAGCCAGGGCTGTTGCCCTGATAGAAACACACGATTCCCCTCTCGGGTAGACATGTTTGTTCTACGTTACATATTTTATATCTGAACGTTTCTAAAACGTTTTGTCCTGCTGAACGCATCCCCCTCCCAGGGTTCTCTGAACTACCCGCTGGGAAGGCTTCTCCTCCAGCCCTGCTTTAACACGCCTGGTTCAGATACTCTTCACCGGGACCGTGGTTGAGATAGAGCAGGGACGGAGCTAAACCCTGCAGTTGAATTAGGATGTTACGTCTGTCTGTCTGTCTGTCTGTTCAGTAACACCTCCTAACCTGTCTGTCTGTCTGTCTGTCTGCCTGTCTGCCTGTCTGTCTGTCTGTCTAGTAACACCTCCTAACCCTAACCTGTCTGTCTGTCTGTCTGTTCAGTAACACCTCCCAACCCTAACCTGTCTGTCTGTCTGTCTGTCTGTCTGTCTGTCTGTCTGTCTGTCTGTATAGTAACACCTCCTAACCCTAACCTGTCTGTCTGTCTGTCTGTCTGTTCAGTAACACCTCCTAACCCTAACCTGTCTGTCTGTCTGTCTGTCTGTCTGTCTGTCTGTCTGTCTGTCTGTCTGTCTGTCTGTCTGTCTGTCTGTCTGTTCAGTAACACCTCCTAACTCTAACCTGTCTGTCTGTCTGTCTGTCTGTTCAGTAACACCTCCTAACCTATCTGTCTGTCTGTCTGTCTGTCTGTCTGTCTGCCTGCCTGCCTGCCTGCCTGCCTGTCTGCCTGTCTGTCTGTCTGTCTGTCTGTCTGTCTGTCTGTCTGTCTGTCTGTCTGTCTGTCTGTCTGTCTGTCTGTTCAGTAACACCTCCTAACCCTAACCTGTCTGTCTGTAGGAGACTGGGAGTAGATCTGGAGGAGACTGACGTCTACCAGGATTCTAATGGAGGTGAGGAAGAGGAGGAGGATGATGATGGTGGTAGTGATGGTTCTGTGTGACCCCTGACCTGACGTCTTGTCTCCATAGAAACACGTATCCAGAACCAGGAGTCGGTCAGAGGGAGAGACGTTTATACTGGCTACACCTGGTGTACACCGTTTAGTTTATACTGGATACACCGGGTGTACACCGTTTAGTTTATACTGAATACACCGGGTGTACACCATTTAGTTTATACTGGATACACCAGGTGTACACCGTTTAGTTTATACTGGGTACCCCGGGTGTACACCGTTAGTTTATACTGGATACACCGGGTGTACACCGTTTAGTTTATACTGTATACACCGGGTGTACACCGTTTAGTTTATACTGTTTTACTGTCACGTCCTGACCAATATAAGTTCTTATTTTCTATGGTAGAGTGGTCAGGGCGTGACAGGGGGTGTTTTTTGTGTTTGTTCTATGTTCTCTATTTCTAAGCTTGAGTTATAGTTATCTATTTCTCTGTTGAGTGTGTGTGTGTGGTGTGTGGTGTGTGTCTGGTGTGTGTGTGTCTGGTGTGTGTGTGTGTCTGGTGTGTGTGTAGTGTGTGTAGTGTGTGTGTGTGTGTGTGTGTGTGTGTGTGTGTGTGTGTGTGTAGTGTGTGTCTAGGTAACATGCGTTGGTCAGTGTGTTTTAGCGAGAGAAACAGATGGCAGAGTCTCTGACGTCACACACACACACAAACTGCCATCACCATCAATCTCACTCACACACACACACACACACACACACACACACACACACACACACACACACACACACACACACACACACACACACACACACACACACACACACTGCCATCACCATCAAACACACACACACACACCAGACGGCAGGGTAGTCTAGTGGTTAGAGCGTTGGACTAGTAACCCAAAGGTTGCAAGATCAAATCCCCGAGCTGATAAGGTACAAATCTGTCGTTCTGCCTCCTGAACGAGGCAGTTAACGAGGCAGTTGGTGGTGTCTGACCCGTTGGTGGTGTCTGACCCGTTGGTGGTGTCTGACCTGGTCCACTCTGTTGACCCGTTGGTGGTGTCTGACCCGTTGGTGGTGTCTGACCCGTTGGTGGTGTCTGACCTGGTCCACTCTGTTGACCCGTTGGTGGTGTCTGACCTGGGTCCACTCTGACCTGGTCCACTCTGTTGACCCGTTGGTGGTGTCTGACCCGTTGGTGGTGTCTGACCTGGTCCACTCTGCTGACCTGTTGGTGGTGTCTGACCTGGTCCACTCTGCTGACCCGTTGGTGGTGTCTGACCTGGTCCACTCTGCTGACCCGTTGGTGGTGTCTGACCTGGGTCCACTCCGTTGACCCGTTGGTGGTGTCTGACCTGGTCCACTCTGCTGAGCGTTGGTGGTGTCTGACCTGGTCCACTCTGTTGACCCATTGGTGGTGTCTGACCCGTTGGTGGTGTCTGACCCGTTGGTGGTGTCTGATCTGGTCCACTCTGTTGACCCGTTGGTGGTGTCTGACCCGTTGGTGGTGTCTGACCCATTGGTGGTGTCTGACCCATTGGTGGTGTCTGACCTGGGTCCACTCTGACCTGGTGGTGGTGTCTGACCTGGTCCACTCTGTTGACCCGTTGGTGGTGTCTGACCTGTTGGTGGTGTCTGACCTGGTCCACTCTGTTGACACGAGCTTCATGCGTGGCCTCCAACACTCCATTACCTCCCAGCAGGTAGTGAGTCAGCGGGTTTCTCTGAGCACATTAGCAGAGAGGTTTAATCATCTATTGACACAAAGACCCCTGATCTCTCTCTCTCTCTCTCTCTCTCTCTCTCTCTCTCTCTCTCTGTGTCTCTCTCTCTGTGTCTCTCTCTCTCTCTCTCTGTGTCTCTCTCTCTGTGTCTCTGTCTCTCTGTCTCTGTCTCTGTCTCTCTCTCTCTCTCTGTCTCTCTCCGTCCCTCCCTCCCTCTCTCTCTCTGGCTCTCTCCGTCCCTCCCTCCCTCTCTCCCCCTCTGTCTCTCTCTCTCTCTGGCTCTCTCCGTCCCTCCCTCCGTCTCTCTCTCTCTCTCTCTCTCTCCCCCTCCCTCCCTCTCTCTCCTCGTTCTCCATAGTGTCTGCAGCAGTGGTCAGGTGTAGTGTTAGTGTACAGGTGTGTGTGAAGCATTTGGTCAGGTTTGGGGTTAGGTGTGTGTAGCCGAGGTCAGTAAGTTAGTGTGTGTGTTAGTGTGTGTGTTAAGTGAGGGTGTGTTAGTGGTCAGTGATGGCGTCCAACTCCACGACCCAGTTCTTTGCTCTGTCCCAGTCCTTCAGTATCTCTGACATCATTATCATCGCTGCTTACTTCCTGCTCAACGTAGCCGTCGGCATCTGGGTGAGACTTCTCTGATACTGTCTGTCTGTCTGTCTGTCTGTCTGTCTGTCTGTCTGTCTGTCTGTCTGTCTGTCTGTCTGTCTGTCTGTCTGTCTGTCTGTCTGTCTGTCTGTCTGTCTGTCTGTCTAACTATGTGTCTGTCTAACTATGTGTCTGTCTGTATAGAGTTGGTAATGCTGTTAATAATCGTGGAGGAAGTAACTGTTACTACTGAGATACACACCATAGCTGATACAGAGTTGTAACTACGGACCCCTGGTGTGTGTAACTATGGACCCCTGGTGTGTGTAACTATGGACCCCTGGTGTGTGTAACTATGGACCCCTGGTGTGTGTAACTATGGACCCCTGGTGTGTGTAACTACGGACCCCTGGTGTGTGTAACTACGGACCCCTGGTGTGTGTAACTATGGACCCCTGGTGTGTGTAACTGTGTGTAACTACGGACCCCTGGTGTGTGTAACTACGGACCCCTGGTGTGTGTAACTACGGACCCCTGGTGTGTGTAACTACGGACCCCTGGTGTGTGTAACTACGGACCCCTGGTGTTTGTAACTATGGACCCCTGGTGTGTGTAATTATGGACCCCTGGTGTGTGTAACTACGGACCCCTGGTGTGTGTAACTACGGACCCCTGGTGTGTGTAACTACGGACCCCTGGTGTGTGTAACTACGGACCCCTGGTGTGTGTAACTACGGACCCCTGGTGTGTGTAACTATGGACCCCTGGTGTGTGTAACTATGGACCCCTGGTGTGTGTAACTACGGACCCCTGGTGTGTTTAACTACGGACCCCTGGTGTGTGTAACTACGGACCCCTGGTGTGTGTAACTACGGACCCCTGGTGTGTGTAACTACGGACCCCTGGTGTGTGTAACTATGGACCCCTGGTGTGTGTAACTACGGACCCCTGGTGTGTGTAACTATGGACCACTGGTGTGTGTAACTATGGACCCCTGGTGTGTGTAACTACGGACCCCTGGTGTGTGTAACTATGGACCCCTGGTGTGTGTAAATACGGACCCCTGGTGTGTGTAACTCTGTGTAACTGTGGACCCCTGGTGTGTGTAACTATGGACCCCTGGTGTGTGTAACTGTGGACCCCTAGTGTGTGTAACTGTGGACCCCTAGTGTGTGTAACTATGGACCCCTGGTGTGTGTAACTATGGACCCCTGGTGTGTGTAACTATGGACCCCTGGTGAGTGTAACTATGGACCCCTGATGTGTGTTCCAGTCGTCCTGCAGGGTCAGCAGGAATACTCTGAGTGGATACTTCCTGGCTGGGAGGGACATGGCCTGGTGGCCGGTGAGTCTGATCTCAGCGTCCGTTACGTCGTCCGTTAATCTCAAAACAGTCCTGCATTTCCTGTTGATCGGAGCCTCTCTGTTTACCAGGTGTGTGTGTGTGTGTGTGTGTGTGTGTGTGTGTGTGTGTGTGTGTGTGTGTGTGTGTGTGTGTGTGTGTGTGTGTGTGTGTGTGTGTGTGTGTGTGTGTGTGTGTGTGTAGATCGGAGCGTCTCTGTTTGCCAGCAGCGAGGGCTCTGGTCTGTTCATCGGTCTGGCTGGAACTGGTGCCGCCGGAGGAATTGCTGTAGCTGGCTTCGAGTGGAACGTAAGGACACACACACACACACACAGTTACACACACACACACACACACACACACACACACACACACACACACACACACACACACACACACACACACACACACAGTTACACACACACACACACACACACACACACACACACACACACACACACACACACACACACAGTTACACACAGTTACACACACAGTTACACACACACAGTGGTCAGTGAAACAGTCTGTCTCAGTCCTGTCTGATGCTGTCCGGTCAGTGAAACAGTCTGTCTCAGTCCTGTCTGATGCTGTCTGGTCAGTGAAACAGTCTGTCTCAGTCCTGTCTGATGCTGTCTGGTCAGTGAAGCAGTCTGTCTCAGTCCTGTCTGATGCTGTCTAGTCAGTGAAACAGTCTGTCTCAGTCCTGTCTGATGCTGTCTGGTCAGTGAAACAGTCTGTCTCAGTCCTGTCTGATGCTGTCTGGTCAGTGAAACAGTCTGTCTCAGTCCTGTCTGATGCTGTCTGGTCAGTGAAACAGTCTGTGTCAGTCCTGTCTGATGCTGTCTGGTCAGTGAAACAGTCTGTCTCAGTCCTGTCTGATGCTGTCTGGTCAGTGAAACAGCCTGTCTCAGTCCTGTCTGATGCTGTCTGGTCAGTGAAACAGTCTGTCTCAGTCCTGTCTGACGGTCCTGTTGCATCTAGAGAGAGACGTCATTGACAGAAACAACTTGAATCGTTGCATCTCCTTGTGTTGTTGTCCTCCGGTGGCTGGCTAGCTAAACACGTAGCACACAGACAGACAGAGCAACATAGGACCAGCAGCATGCAGACAGACAGAGCAACATAGGACCAGCAGCATGCAGACAGACAGAGCAACATAGGACCAGCAGCATGCAGACAGACAGAGCAACATAGGACCAGCAGCACGCAGACAGACAGACAGACAGACAGACAGACAGACAGACAGACAGACAGACAGACAGACAGACAGACAGACAGACAGACAGACAGACAGACAGACAGACAGACAGACAGACAGAGAGCAACATAGGACCAGCAGCATACAGACAGACAGAGACAGACAGACAGACAGACAGACAGACAGACAGACAGACAGACAGACAGACAGACAGACAGACAGACCTCTGGTTCAGTAACATCAGTTGTCCTCTCTTTGAACAACATGAGTCACTGAGTGACTCACTGAGTTAAAAGTTCAGGGTCACTTACAAAATGTCTTTGTTTTTGAAAGAAAAGCAAATTTTTTTAGTCCATTTAAAATAACATCAAATTGATCAGAAATACGGTGTTCCAACGACCCGTCGTGCTAGCTGTGTTAGCTGTGCTAGCTGTGTTAGCTTGACTTGTTGTCTCTACCTTCAGGTCTGTGTATCACAGTGGATTCAGATCCCTTGACTTGTTGTCTCTACCTTCAGGTCTGTGTATCACAGTGGATTCAGATCCCTTGACTTGTTGTCTCTACCTTCAGGTCTGTGTATCACAGTGGATTCAGATCCCTTGACTTGTCTCTACCTTCAGGTCTGTGTATCACAGTGGAAAGACAGATACGGTGGATTCCTGAAACAGACAGCAGGGGGCAGTAGAACCAGCTGGTTATTGTATAATACTCTCTCTCCCCCCCTCCCTCCCTCTCTTTCTCTCCCGGCTCTCTCTGTCTCCATCTCTGTCTTTCCCCCAGGCCACCTATGTGTTGCTGGCATTGGCTTGGGTGTTTGTACCTGTCTATGTGTCTTCAGGGGTGAGTGTACACACACACACACACACACACACACACACACACACACACACACACACTCACACTCACACTCACACTCACTCACTTCCTCTCCTCTCCTCTCCTCTCCTCTCCTCTCCTCTCCTCTCCTCTCCTCTCCTCTCTGGACATTCCTCTGTTGGGCGTGTTTATTCCAGATCTCATAAACAGATTGTGTGTTTATTCCAGACTGTGTGTTTGTTCCAGATCTCCTAAACAGACTGTGTATTTATTCCAGACTGTGTGTTTGTTCCAGATCTCCTAAACAGACTGTGTGTTTGTTCCAGTTCGTCACTCCTCAACAGACTGTGTGTTTATTCCAGATCTCCTAAACAGACTGTGTGTTTGTTCCAGATCTCCTAAACAGACTGTGTGTTTGTTCCAGATCTCCTAACCAGACTGTGTGTTTGTTCCAGATCTCCTAAACAGACTGTGTGTTTGTTCCAGATCTCCTAACCAGACTGTGTGTTTGTTCCAGATCTCCTAAACAGACTGTGTGGTTATTCCAGATCTCCTAAACAGACTGTGTGTTTGTTCCAGATCTCCTAAACAGACTGTGTGTTTGTTCCAGATCTCCTAAACAGACTGTGTGTTTGTTCCAGATCTCCTAAACAGACTGTGTGTTTGTTCCAGTTCGTCACTCCTCAACAGACTGTGTGTTTATTCCAGATCTCCTAAACAGACTGTGTGTTTGTTCCAGATCATAACTCATAAATAGACTGTGTGTTTGTTCCAGATCTCCTAAACAGACTGTGTGTTTATTCCAGATCTCCTAAACAGACAGTGTGTTTATTCCAGATCTCCTAAACAGACTGTGTGTTTGTTCCAGATCTCCTGAACAGACTGTGTACTTTTTCCAGATCTCCTAAACAGACTGTGTGTTTGTTCCAGATCTCCTAAACAGACTGTGTGTTTGTTCCAGATCTCCTAAACAGACTGTGTGTTTATTCCAGATTTCCTAAACAGATTGTGTGTTTGTTCCAGATCTCCTAAACAGACTGTGTGTTTGTTCCAGTTCATCACTCCTCAACAGACTGTGTGTTTATTACAGATCTCCTAAACAGACTGTGTGTTTGTTCCAGATCTCCTAAACAGACTGTGTGTTTATTCCAGATCTCCTAAACAGACTGTGTTTATTCCAGATCTCCTAAATAGACTGTGTGTTTTTTCCAGATCTCCTAAACAGACTGCGTTTGTTCCTGATCTCATAATCAGACTGTGTGTTTGTTCCAGATCTCCTAAACAGACTCTGTGTTTGTTCCAGATCTCATCAACATACTGTGTGTTTGTTCCAGATCTCCTAAACAGACTGTATTTGTTCCAGATCTCCTAAACAGACTGTGTGTTTGTTCCAGATCTCCTAAACAGACTGTGTGTTTATTCCAGATCTCCTAAACAGACTGTGTGTTTATTCCAGATCTCCTAAACAGACTGTGTGTTTGTTCCAGATCTCCTAAACAGACTGTGTGTTTATTCCAGATCTCCTAAACAGACTGTGTGTTTATTCCAGATCTCCTAAACAGACTGTGTATTTGTTCCAGATCTCCTAAACATACTGTGTTTGTTCCAGATCTCATAATCAGACTGTGTGTTTATTCTTGATCTCATAATCAGACTGTGTGTTTGTTCCAGATCTCCTAAACAGACTCTGTGTTTGTTCCAGATCTCATCAACATACTGTGTGTTTGTTCCAGATCTCCTAAACAGACTGTGTGTTTGTTCCAGATCTCCTAAACAGACTGTGTGTTTATTCCAGATCTCCTAAACAGAATGTGTGTTTATTCCAGATCTACTAAACAGACTGTGTGTTTGTTCCAGATCGTCACTCCTAAACAGACTGTGTGTTTGTTCCAGATCTCCTAAACAGACTGTGTGTTTGTTCCAGATCTCCTAAACAGACTGTGTGTTTATTCCAGATCTCCTAAACAGACTGTGTTTGTTACAGATCTCCTAAACAGACTGTGTGTTTGTTCCAGATCTCCTAAACAGACTGTGTGTTTATTCCAGATCTCCTAAACAGACTGTGTATTTGTTCCAGATCTCCTAAACAGACTGTGTGTTTGTTCCAGATCTCCTAACCAGACTGTGTGTTTGTTCCAGATCTCCTAAACAGACTGTGTGTTTGTTCCAGATCTCCTAAACAGACTGTGTGTTTGTTCCAGATCTCCTAAACAGACTGTGTGATTGTTCCAGATCTCCTAAACAGACTGTGTGTTTGTTCCAGATCTCCTAAACAGACTGTGTGTTTGTTCCAGATCTCATAAACAGACTGTGTGTTTGTTCCAGATCTCCTAAACAGACTGTGTGTTTGTTCCAGATCTCCTAAACAGACTGTGTGTTTGTTCCAGATCTCCTAAACAGACTGTGTGTTTATTCCAGATTTCCTAAACAGATTGTGTGTTTGTTCCAGATCTCCTAAACAGACTGTGTGTTTGTTCCAGTTCGTCACTCCTCAACAGACTGTGTGTTTATTCCAGATCTCCTAAACAGACTGTGTGTTTGTTCCAGATCCCCTAAACAGACTGTGTGTTTATTCCAGATCTCCTAAACAGACTGTGTGTTTATTCCAGATCTCCTAAACAGACTGTGTTTGTTCCAGATCTCCTAAACAGACTGTGTGTTTGTTCCAGATCTCCTAAACAGACTGTGTGTTTATTCCAGATCTCCTAAACAGACTGTGTGTTTGTTCCAGATCTCCTAAACAGACTGTGTGTTTATTCCAGATTTCCTAAACAGATTGTGTGTTTGTTCCAGATCTCCTAAACAGAATGTGTGTTTATTCCAGATCTCCTAAACAGACTGTGTGTTTGTTCCAGATCGTCACTCCTAAACAGACTGTGTGTTTGTTTCAGATCTCCTAAACAGACTGTGTGTTTGTTCCAGATCGTAACTCATAAATAGACTGTGTGTTTGTTCCAGATCTCCTAAACAGACTGTGTGTTTGTTCCAGATCTCATAAACAGACTGTGTGTTTGTTCCAGATCTCCTAAACAGACTGTGTGTTTGTTCCAGATCTCCTAAACAGACTGTGTGTATATTCCAGATTTCCTAAACAGATTGTGTGTTTGTTCCAGATCTCCTAAACAGACTATGTGTTTGTTCCAGTTCGTCACTCATCAAAAGACTGTGTGTTTATTCCAGATCTCCTAAACAGACTGTGTGTTTGTTCCAGATCTCCTAAACAGACTGTGTGTTTATTCCAGATCTCCTAAACAGACTGTGTGTTTATTCCAGATCTCCTAAACAGACTGTGTTTGTTCCAGATCTCCTAAACAGACTGTGTGTTTGTTCCAGATCTCCTAAACAGACTGTGTGTTTATTCCAGATCTCCTAAACAGACTGTGTATTTGTTCCAGATCTCCTAAACAGACTGTGTGTTTGTTCCAGATCTCCTAACCAGACTGTGTTTGTTCCAGATCTCCTAAACAGACTGTGTGTTTGTTCCAGATCTCCTAAACAGACTGTGTGTTTGTTCCAGATCCCCTAAACAGACTGTGTGATTGTTCCAGATCTCCTAAACAGACTGTGTGTTTGTTCCAGATCTCCTAAACAGACTGTGTGTTTGTTCCAGATCTCCTAAACAGACTGTGTGTTTGTTCCAGATCTCCTAAACAGACTGTGTGTTTATTCCAGTTTTCCTAAACAGATTGTGTGTTTGTTCCAGATCTCCTAAACAGAATGTGTGTTTATTCCAGATCTCCTAAACAGACTGTGTGTTTGTTCCAGATCGTCACTCCTAAACAGACTGTGTGTTTGTTCCAGATCTCCTAAACAGACTGTGTGTTTGTTCCAGATCTCCTAAACAGACTGTGTGTTTGTTTCAGATCTCCTAAACAGACTGTGTGTTTGTTCCAGATCTCCTAAACAGACTGTGTGTTTATTCCAGATCTCCTAAACAGACTGTGTGTTTATTCCAGATCTCCTAAACAGACTGTGTTTGTTCCAGATCTCCTAAACAGACTGTGTGTTTGTTCCAGATCTCCTAAACAGACTGTGTGTTTATTCCAGATCTCCTAAACAGACTGTGTGTTTGTTCCTGATCTCCTAAACAGAATGTGTGTTTATTCCAGATCTCCTAAACAGACTATGTGTTTGTTCCAGATCATCACTCCTAAACAGACTGTGTGTTTGTTCCAGATCTCCTAAACAGACTGTGTGTTTGTTCCAGATCTCCTAAACAGACTGTGTGTTTGTTTCAGATCTCCTAAACAGACTGTGTGTTTGTTCCAGATCGTAACTCATAAATAGACTGTGTGTTTGTTCCAGATCTCCTAAACAGACTGTGTGTTTGTTCCAGATCTCATAAACAGACTGTGTGTTTGTTCCAGATCTCCTAAACAGACTGTGTGTTTGTTCCAGATCTCCTAAACAGACTGTGTGTTTGTTCCAGATCTCATAAACAGACTGTGTGTTTATTCCAGATTTCCTAAACAGATTGTGTGTTTGTTCCAGATCTCCTAAACAGACTATGTGTTTGTTCCAGTTCGTCACTCCTCAACAGACTGTGTGTTTATTCCAGATCTCCTAAACAGACTGTGTGTTTGTTCCAGATCTCCTAAACAGACTGTGTGTTTATTCCAGATCTCCTAAACAGACTGTGTGTTTATTCCAGATCTCCTAAACAGACTGTGTGTGTGTTCCAGATCTCCTAAACAGACTGTGTGTTTGTTACAGATCTCCTAAACAGACTGTGTGTTTGTTCCAGATCTCCTAAACAGACTGTGTGTTTATTCCAGATCTCCTAAACAGACTGTGTGTTTGTTCCAGATCTCCTAAACAGACTGTGTGTTTGTTCCAGATCTCCTAAACAGACTGTGTGTTTATTCCAGATCTCCTAAACAGACAGTGTGTTTATTCCAGATCTCCTAAACAGACAGTGTGTTTATTCCAGATCTCCTAAACAGACTGTGTGTTTGTTCCAGATCTCCTAAACAGACTGTGTGTTTGTTCCAGATCTCCTAAACAGACTGTGTGTTTGTTCCAGATCTCCTAAACAGACTGTGTGTTTATTCCAGATCTCCTAAACAGACTGTGTGTTTATTCCAGATCTCCTAAACAGAATGTGTGTTTATTCCAGATCTCCTAAACAGACTGTGTGTTTGTTCCAGATCGTCACTCCTAAACAGACTGTGTGTTTGTTCCAGATCTCCTAAACAGACTGTGTGTTTGTTCCAGATCTCCTAAACAGACTGTGTGTTTGTTCCAGATCTCCTAAACAGACTGTGTGTTTATTCCAGATCTCCTAAACAGACTGTGTGTTTGTTCCAGATCTCCTAAACAGACTGTGTTTGTTCCAGATCTCCTAAACAGACTGTGTGTTTGTTCCAGATCTCCTAACCAGACTGTGTTTGTTCCAGATCTCCTAAACAGACTGTGTGTTTGTTCCAGATCTCCTAAACAGACTGTGTGTTTGTTCCAGATCGTCACTCCTAAACAGACTGTGTGTTTGTTCCAGATCTCCTAAACAGACTGTGTGTTTGTTCCAGATCTCCTAAACAGACTGTGTGTTTGTTTCAGATCTCCTAAACAGACTGTGTGTTTGTTCCAGATCGTAACTTATAAATAGACTGTGTGTTTGTTCCAGATCTCCTAAACAGACTGTGTGTTTATTCCAGATCTCCTAAACAGACTGTGTGTGTGTTCCAGATCTCCTAAACAGACTGTGTGTTTGTTCCAGATCTCCTAAACAGACTGTGTGTTTGTTCCAGATCTCCTAAACAGACTGTGTGTTTATTCCAGATCTCCTAAACAGACTGTGTGTTTGTTCCAGATCTCCTAAACAGACTGTGTGTTTGTTCCAGATCTCCTAAACAGACTGTGTGTTTATTCCAGATCTCCTAAACAGACAGTGTGTTTATTCCAGATCTCCTAAACAGACAGTGTGTTTATTCCAGATCTCCTAAACAGACTGTGTGTTTGTTCCAGATCTCCTAAACAGACTGTGTGTTTGTTCCAGATCTCCTAAACAGACTGTGTGTTTGTTCCAGATCTCCTAAACAGACTGTGTGTTTATTCCAGATCTCCTAAACAGACTATGTGTTTGTTCCAGTTCGTCACTCCTCAACAGACTGTGTGTTTATTCCAGATCTCCTAAACAGACTGTGTGTTTGTTCCAGATCTCCTAAACAGACTGTGTGTTTGTTCCAGATCTCCTAAACAGACTGTGTGTTTATTCCATATCTCCTAAACAGACTGTGTGTTTATTCCAGATCTCCTAAACAGACTGTGTTTGTTCCAGATCTCCTAAACAGACTGTGGGTTTGTTCCAGATCTCCTAAACAGACTGTGTGTTTATTCCAGATCTCCTAAACAGACTGTGTTTGTTCCAGATCTCCTAAACAGACTGTGGGTTTGTTCCAGATCTCCTAAACAGACTGTGTGTTTATTCCAGATCTCCTAAACAGACTGTGTGTTTGTTCCAGATCTCCTAAACAGACTGTGTGTTTGTTCCAGATTTCCTAAACAGATTGTGTGTTTGTTCCAGATCTCCTAAACAGACTGTGTGTTTGTTCCAGTTCGTCACTCCTCAACAGACTGTGTGTTTATTCCAGATCTCCTAAACAGACTGTGTGTTTGTTCCAGATCTCCTAAACAGACTGTGTGTTTGTTCCAGATCTCCTAAACAGACTGTGTGTTTGTTCCAGATCTCCTAAACAGACTGTGTGTTTATTCCAGATCTCATAAACAGAATGTGTGTTTATTCCAGATCTCCTAAACAGACTGTGTGTTTGTTCCAGATCTCCTAAACAGACTGTGTGTTTATTCCAGATCTCCTAAACAGACTGTGTGTTTGTTCCAGATCTCCTAAACAGACTGTGTGTTTATTCCAGATCTCCTAAATAGACTGTGTGTTTTTTCCAGATCTCCTAAACAGACTGCATTTGTTCCTGATCTCATAATCAGACTGTGTGTTTGTTCCAGATCTCCTAAACAGACTGTGTGTTTGTTCCAGATCTCCTAAACAGACTGTGTGTTTGTTCCAGATCTCCTAAACAGACTGTGTGTTTGTTCCAGATCTCCTAAACAGACTGTGTGTTTATTCCAGATCTCCTAAACAGACTGTGTGTTTATTCCAGATCTCCTAAACAGACTGTGTTTGTTCCAGATCTCCTAAACAGACTGTGTGTTTGTTCCAGATCTCCTAAACAGACTGTGTGTTTATTCCAGATCTCCTAAACAGACTGTGTATTTGTTCCAGATCTCCTAAACAGACTGTGTGTTTGTTCCAGATCTCCTAACCAGACTGTGTTTGTTCCAGATCTCCTAAACAGACTGTGTGTTTGTTCCAGATCTCCTAAACAGACTGTGTGTTTGTTCCAGATCTCCTAAACAGACTGTGTGATTGTTCCAGATCTCCTAAACAGACTGTGTGTTTGTTCCAGATCTCCTAAACAGACTGTGTGTTTGTTCCAGATCTCCTAAACAGACTGTGTGTTTGTTCCAGATCTCCTAAACAGACTGTGTTTATTCCAGATTTCCTAAACAGATTGTGTGTTTGTTCCAGATCTCCTAAACAGAATGTGTGTTTATTCCAGATCTCCTAAACAGACTGTGTGTTTGTTCCAGATCGTCACTCCTAAACAGACTGTGTGTTTGTTCCAGATCTCCTAAACAGACTGTGTGTTTGTTCCAGATCTCCTAAACAGACTGTGTGTTTGTTTCAGATCTCCTAAACAGACTGTGTGTTTGTTCCAGATCGTAACTAATAAATAGACTGTGTGTTTGTTCCAGATCTCCTAAACAGACTGTGTGTTTATTCCAGATCTCCTAAACAGACTGTGTGTGTGTTCCAGATCTCCTAAACAGACTGTGTGTTTGTTCCAGATCTCCTAAACAGACTGTGTGTTTGTTCCAGATCTCCTAAACAGACTGTGTGTTTATTCCAGATCTCCTAAACAGACTGTGTGTTTGTTCCAGATCTCCTAAACAGACTGTGTGTTTGTTCCAGATCTCCTAAACAGACTGTGTGTTTATTCCAGATCTCCTAAACAGACAGTGTGTTTATTCCAGATCTCCTAAACAGACAGTGTGTTTATTCCAGATCTCCTAAACAGACTGTGTGTTTGTTCCAGATCTCCTAAACAGACTGTGTGTTTGTTCCAGATCTCCTAAACAGACTGTGTGTTTGTTCCAGATCTCCTAAACAGACTGTGTGTTTATTCCAGATCTCCTAAACAGACTGTGTGTTTATTCCAGATCTCCTAAACAGAATGTGTGTTTATTCCAGATCTCCTAAACTGACTGTGTGTTTGTTCCAGATCGTCACTCCTAAACAGACTGTGTGTTTGTTCCAGATCTCCTAAACAGACTGTGTGTTTGTTCCAGATCTCCTAAACAGACTGTGTGTTTGTTCCAGATCTCCTAAACAGACTGTGTGTTTATTCCAGATCTCCTAAACAGACTGTGTGTTTGTTCCAGATCTCCTAAACAGACTGTGTTTGTTCCAGATCTCCTAAACAGACTGTGTGTTTGTTCCAGATCTCCTAAACAGACTGTGTGTTTATTCCAGATCTCCTAAACAGACTGTGTATTTGTTCCAGATCTCCTAAACAGACTGTGTGTTTGTTCCAGATCTCCTAACCAGACTGTGTTTGTTCCAGATCTCCTAAACAGACTGTGTGTTTGTTCCAGATCTCCTAAACAGACTGTGTGTTTGTTCCAGATCTCCTAAACAGACTGTGTGATTGTTCCAGATCTCCTAAACAGACTGTGTGTTTGTTCCAGATCTCCTAAACAGACTGTGTGTTTGTTCCAGATCTCCTAAACAGACTGTGTGTTTGTTTCAGATCTCCTAAACAGACTGTGTGTTTGTTCCAGATCGTAACTTATAAATAGACTGTGTGTTTGTTCCAGATCTCCTAAACAGACTGTGTGTTTATTCCAGATCTCCTAAACAGACTGTGTGTGTGTTCCAGATCTCCTAAACAGACTGTGTGTTTGTTCCAGATCTCCTAAACAGACTGTGTGTTTGTTCCAGATCTCCTAAACAGACTGTGTGTTTATTCCAGATCTCCTAAACAGACTGTGTGTTTGTTCCAGATCTCCTAAACAGACTGTGTGTTTGTTCCAGATCTCCTAAACAGACTGTGTGTTTATTCCAGATCTCCTAAACAGACTATGTGTTTGTTCCAGTTCGTCACTCCTCAACAGACTGTGTGTTTATTCCAGATCTCCTAAACAGACTGTGTGTTTGTTCCAGATCTCCTAAACAGACTGTGTGTTTGTTCCAGATCTCCTAAACAGACTGTGTGTTTATTCCATATCTCCTAAACAGACTGTGTGTTTATTCCAGATCTCCTAAACAGACTGTGTTTGTTCCAGATCTCCTAAACAGACTGTGGGTTTGTTCCAGATCTCCTAAACAGACTGTGTGTTTATTCCAGATCTCCTAAACAGACTGTGTGTTTGTTCCAGATCTCCTAAACAGACTGTGTGTTTGTTCCAGATTTCCTAAACGGATTGTGTGTTTGTTCCAGATCTCCTAAACAGACTGTGTGTTTGTTCCAGTTCGTCACTCCTCAACAGACTGTGTGTTTATTCCAGATCTCCTAAACAGACTGTGTGTTTGTTCCAGATCTCCTAAACAGACTGTGTGTTTGTTCCAGATCTCCTAAACAGACTGTGTGTTTGTTCCAGATCTCCTAAACAGACTGTGTGTTTATTCCAGATCTCATAAACAGAATGTGTCTTTATTCCAGATCTCCTAAACAGACTGTGTGTTTGTTCCAGATCTCCTAAACAGACTGTGTGTTTATTCCAGATCTCCTAAACAGACTGTGTGTTTGTTCCAGATCTCCTAAACAGACTGTGTGTTTATTCCAGATCTCCTAAATAGACTGTGTGTTTTTTCCAGATCTCCTAAACAGACTGTGTGTTTGTTCCAGATCTCCTAAACAGACTGTGTGTTTGTTCCAGATCTCCTAAACAGACTGTGTGTTTATTCCATATCTCCTAAACAGACTGTGTGTTTATTCCAGATCTCCTAAACAGACTGTGTTTGTTCCAGATCTCCTAAACAGACTGTGGGTTTGTTCCAGATCTCCTAAACAGACTGTGTGTTTATTCCAGATCTCCTAAACAGACTGTGTGTTTGTTCCAGATCTCCTAAACAGACTGTGTGTTTGTTCCAGATTTCCTAAACAGATTGTGTGTTTGTTCCAGATCTCCTAAACAGACTGTGTGTTTGTTCCAGTTCGTCACTCCTCAACAGACTGTGTGTTTATTCCAGATCTCCTAAACAGACTGTGTGTTTGTTCCAGATCTCCTAAACATACTGTGTGTTTGTTCCAGATCTCCTAAACAGACTGTGTGTTTGTTCCAGATCTCCTAAACAGACTGTGTGTTTATTCCAGATCTCATAAACAGAATGTGTCTTTATTCCAGATCTCCTAAACAGACTGTGTGTTTGTTCCAGATCTCCTAAACAGACTGTGTGTTTATTCCAGATCTCCTAAACAGACTGTGTGTTTGTTCCAGATCTCCTAAACAGACTGTGTGTTTATTCCAGATCTCCTAAATAGACTGTGTGTTTTTTCCAGATCTCCTAAACAGACTGCATTTGTTCCTGATCTCATAATCAGACTGTGTGTTTGTTCCAGATCTCCTAAACAGACTGTGTGTTTGTTCCAGATCTCCTAAACAGACTGTGTGTTTATTCCAGATCTCCTAAACAGAATGTGTGTTTATTCCAGATCTCCTAAACAGACTGTGTGTTTGTTCCAGATCGTCACTCCTAAACAGACTGTGTGTTTGTTCCAGATCTCCTAAACAGACTGTGTGTTTGTTCCAGATCTCCTAAACAGACTGTGTGTTTATTCCAGATCTCCTAAACAGACTGTGTGTTTATTCCAGATCTCCTAAACAGACTGTGTGTTTGTTCCAGATCTCCTAAACAGACTGTGTGTTTGTTCCAGATCTCCTAAACAGACTGTGTGTTTGTTCCAGATCTCCTAAACAGACTGTGTGTTTATTCCAGATCTCCTAAACAGACTGTGTGTTTGTTCCAGATCTCCTAAACAGACTGTGTGTTTGTTCCAGATCTCCTAAACAGACAGTGTGTTTATTCCAGATCTCCTAAACAGACAGTGTGTTTATTCCAGATCTCCTAAACAGACTGTGTGTTTGTTCCAGATCTCCTAAACAGACTGTGTGTTTGTTCCAGATCTCCTAAATAGACTGTGTGTTTGTTCCAGATCTCCTAAACAGACTGTGTGTTTATTCCAGATTTCCTAAACAGATTGTGTGTTTGTTCCAGATCTCATAAACAGACTGTGTGTTTGTTCCAGTTCGTCACTCCTCAACAGACTGTGTGTTTATTCCAGATCTCCTAAACAGACTGTGTGTTTGTTCCAGATCTCCTAAACAGACTGTTTGTTTATTCCAGATCTCCTAAACAGACTTTGTTTGTTCCAGATCTCCTAAACAGACTGTGTGATTGTTCCAGATCTCCTAAACAGACTGTGTGTTTGTTCCAGATCTCCTAAACAGACTGTGTGTTTGTTCCAGATCTCCTAAACAGACTGTGTGTTTGTTTCAGATCTCCTAAACAGACTGTGTGTTTGTTCCAGATCGTAACTTATAAATAGACTGTGTGTTTGTTCCAGATCTCCTAAACAGACTGTGTGTTTATTCCAGATCTCCTAAACAGACTGTGTGTGTGTTCCAGATCTCCTAAACAGACTGTGTGTTTGTTCCAGATCTCCTAAACAGACTGTGTGTTTGTTCCAGATCTCCTAAACAGACTGTGTGTTTATTCCAGATCTCCTAAACAGACTGTGTGTTTGTTCCAGATCTCCTAAACAGACTGTGTGTTTGTTCCAGATCTCCTAAACAGACTGTGTGTTTATTCCAGATCTCCTAAACAGACAGTGTGTTTATTCCAGATCTCCTAAACAGACAGTGTGTTTATTCCAGATCTCCTAAACAGACTGTGTGTTTGTTCCAGATCTCCTAAACAGACTGTGTGTTTGTTCCAGATCTCCTAAACAGACTGTGTGTTTGTTCCAGATCTCCTAAACAGACTGTGTGTTTATTCCAGATCTCCTAAACAGACTATGTGTTTGTTCCAGTTCGTCACTCCTCAACAGACTGTGTGTTTTTTCCAGATCTCCTAAACAGACTGTGTGTTTATTCCAGATTTCCTAAACAGATTGTGTGTTTGTTCCAGATCTCATAAACAGACTGTGTGTTTGTTCCAGTTCGTCACTCCTCAACAGACTGTGTGTTTATTCCAGATCTCCTAAACAGACTGTGTGTTTGTTCCAGATCTCCTAAACAGACTGTGTGTTTATTCCAGATCTCCTAAACAGACTGTGTGTTTATTCCAGATCTCCTAAACAGACTTTGTTTGTTCCAGATCTCCTAAACAGACTGTGTGTTTGTTCCAGATCTCCTAAACAGACTGTGTGTTTATTCCAGATCTCCTAAACAGACTGTGTGTTTGTTCCAGATCTCCTAAACAGACTGTGTGTTTGTTCCAGATTTCCTAAACAGATTGTGTGTTTGTTCCAGATCTCCTAAACAGCGTGTGTGTTTGTTCCAGTTCGTCACTCCTCAACAGACTGTTTGTTTATTCCAGATCTCCTAAACAGACTGTGTGTTTGTTCCAGATCTCCTAAACAGACTGTGTGTTTGTTCCAGATCTTCTAAACAGACTGTGTGTTTGTTCCAGATCTCCTAAACAGACTGTGTGTTTATTCCAGATCTCCTAAACAGAATGTGTGTTTATTCCAGATCTCCTAAACAGACAGTGTGTTTGTTCCAGATCTCCTAAACAGACTGTGTGTTTATTCCAGATCTCCTAAACAGACTGTGTGTTTGTTCCAGATCTCCTAAACAGACTGTGTGTTTATTCCAGATCTTCTAAATAGACTGTGTGTTTTTTCCAGATCTCCTAAACAGACTGCATTTGTTCCTGATCTCATAATCAGACTGTGTGTTTGTTCCAGATCTCCTAAACAGACTGTGTGTTTATTCCAGATCTCCTAAACAGAATGTGTGTTTGTTCCAGATCACATAAACAGACTGTGTGTTTGTTCCAGATCTCATAAACAGACTGTGTGTTTGTTCCAGATCTCCTAAACAGACTGTGTGTTTGTTCCAGATCTCCTAAACAGACTGTGTGTTTGTTCCAGATCTCCTAAACAGACTGTGTGTTTGTTCCAGATCTCCTAAACAGACTGTGTGTTTGTTCCAGATCTCCCAAACAGACTGTGTGTTTGTTCCAGATCTCCTAAACAGACTGTGTGTTTGTTCCAGATCACATAAACAGACTGTGTGTTTGTTCCAGATCTCATAAACAGACTGTGTGTTTGTTCCAGATCTCCTAAACAGACTGTGTGTTTGTTCCAGATCTCCTAAACAGACTGTGTGTTTGTTCCAGATCTCCTAAACAGACTGTGTGTTTGTTCCAGATCTCCTAAACAGACTGTGTGTTTGTTCCAGATCTCCCAAACAGACTGTGTGTTTGTTCCAGATCTCCTAAACAGACTGTGTGTTTGTTCCAGATCTCCTAAACAGACTGTGTGTTTGTTCCAGATCTCCTAAACAGACTGTGTGTTTGTTCCAGATCTCCTAAACAGACTGTGTGTTCGATCCAGGTCTCCTGAACAGACTGTGTGTTTGTTCCAGATCTCCTAAACAGACTGTGTGTTTGTTACAGATCTCCTAAACAGACTGTGTGTTTATTCCAGATCTCCTAAACAGACTGTGTGTTTATTCCAGATCTCCTAAATAGACTGTGTGTTTATTACAGATTTCCTAACCAGACTGTGTGTTTGTTCCAGATCTCCTAAACAGACTGTGTGTTTGTTCCAGATCTCCTAAACAGACTGTGTGTTTGTTCCAGATCTCCTAAACAGACTGTGTGTTTGTTCCAGATCACATAAACAGACTGTGTGTTTATTCCAGATCTCCTAAACAGACTGTGTGTTTATTCCAGATCTCCTAAACAGACTGTGTGTTTATTCCAGATTTCCTAACCAGACTGTGTGTTTGTTCCAGATATCCTAAACAGACTGTGTGTTTGTTCCAGATCTCCTAAACAGACTGTGTGTTTGTTCCAGATCTCCTTAACAGACTGTGTGTTTGTTCCAGATCTCCTAAACAGACTGTGTGTTTGTTCCAGATCTCCTGAACAGACTGTGTGTTTGTTCCAGATCTCCCAAACAGACTGTGTTTGTTCCAGATCTCCTAAACAGACTGTGTGTTTGTTCCAGATCTCCTAAACAGACTGTGTGTTTGTTCCAGATCTCCTAAACAGACTGTGTGTTTGTTCCAGATCTAATAAACCGACTGTGTGTTTGTTCCAGATCTCCTAAACAGACTGTGTGTTTGTTCCAGATCGTAACTCATAAATAGACTGTGTGTTTGTTCCAGATCTCCTAAACAGACTGTGTGTTTATTCCAGATCTCCTAAACAGACTGTGTGTTTGTTCCAGATCTCCTAAACAGACTGTGTGTTTGTTCCAGATCTCCTAAACAGACTGTGTGTTTATTCCAGATCTCCTAAACAGACTGTGTGTTTATTCCAGATCTCCTAACCAGACTGTGTGTTTGTTCCAGATCTCCTAAACAGACTGTGTGTTTGTTCCAGATCTCCTAAACAGACTGTGTGTTTGTTCCAGATCACATAAACAGACTGTGTGTTTGTTCCAGATCTCATAAACAGACTGTGTGTTTGTTCCAGATCTTCTAAACAGACTGTGTGTTTGTTCCAGATCTCCTAAACAGACTGTGTGTTTGTTCCAGATCTCCTAAACAGACTGTGTGTTTGTTCCAGATCTCCTAAACAGACTGTGTGTTTGTTCCAGATCTCCCAAACAGACTGTGTTTGTTCCAGATCTCCTAAACAGACTGTGTGTTTGTTCCAGATCTCCTAAACAGACTGTGTGTTTGTTCCAGATCTCCTTAACAGACTGTGTGTTTGTTCCAGATCTCATAAACCGACTGTGTGTTTGTTCCAGATCTCCTAAACAGACTGTGTGTTTGTTCTAGATCTCCTAAACAGACTGTGTGTTTGATCCAGGTCTCCTGAACAGACTGTGTGTTTGTTCCAGATCTCCTAAACAGACTGTGTGTTTGTTCCAGATCTCCTAAACAGACTGTGTGTTTATTCCAGATCTCCTAAACAGACTGTGTGTTTGTTCCAGATCTCCTAAACAGACTGTGTGTTTGTTCCAGATCTCCTAAACAGACAGTGTGTTTATTCCAGATCTCCTAAACAGACAGTGTGTTTATTCCAGATCTCCTAAACAGACTGTGTGTTTGTTCCAGATCTCCTAAACAGACTGTGTGTTTGTTCCAGATCTCCTAAATAGACTGTGTGTTTGTTCCAGATCTCCTAAACAGACTGTGTGTTTATTCCAGATTTCCTAAACAGATTGTGTGTTTGTTCCAGATCTCATAAACAGACTGTGTGTTTGTTCCAGTTCGTCACTCCTCAACAGACTGTGTGTTTATTCCAGATCTCCTAAACAGACTGTGTGTTTGTTCCAGATCTCCTAAACAGACTGTGTGTTTATTCCAGATCTCCTAAACAGACTGTGTGTTTATTCCAGATCTACTAAACAGACTTTGTTTGTTCGAGATCTCCTAAACAGACTGTGTGTTTGTTCCAGATCTCCTAAACAGACTGTGTGTTTGTTCCAGATCTCCTAAACAGACTGTGTGTTTGTTACAGATCTCCTAAACAGACTGTGTGTTTATTCCAGATCTCCTAAACAGACTGTGTGTTTATTCCAGATCTCCTAAACAGACTGTGTGTTTATTACAGATTTCCTAACCAGACTGTGTGTTTGTTCCAGATCTCCTAAACAGACTGTGTGTTTGTTCCAGATCTCCTAAACAGACTGTGTGTTTGTTCCAGATCTCCTAAACAGACTGTGTGTTTGTTCCAGATCACATAAACAGACTGTGTGTTTATTCCAGATCTCCTAAACAGACTGTGTGTTTATTCCAGATCTCCTAAACAGACTGTGTGTTTATTCCAGAATTCCTAACCAGACTGTGTGTTTGTTCCAGATATCCTAAACAGACTGTGTGTTTGTTCCAGATCTCCTAAACAGACTGTGTGTTTGTTCCAGATCTCCTAAACAGACTGTGTGTTTGTTCCAGATCTCCTAAACAGACTGTGTGTTTGTTCCAGATCTCCTGAACAGACTGTGTGTTTGTTCCAAATCTCCCAAACAGACTGTGTTTGTTCCAGATCTCCTAAACAGACTGTGTGTTTGTTCCAGATCTCCTAAACAGACTGTGTGTTTGTTCCAGATCTCCTAAACAGACTGTGTGTTTGTTCCAGATCTAATAAACCGACTGTGTGTTTGTTCCAGATCTCCTAAACAGACTGTGTGTTTGTTCCAGATCGTAACTCATAAATAGACTGTGTGTTTGTTCCAGATCTCCTAAACAGACTGTGTGTTTATTCCAGATCTCCTAAACAGACTGTGTGTTTGTTCCAGATCTCCTAAACAGACTGTGTGTTTGTTCCAGATCTCCTAAACAGACTGTGTGTTTATTCCAGATCTCCTAAACAGACTGTGTGTTTATTCCAGATCTCCTAACCAGACTGTGTGTTTGTTCCAGATCTCCTAAACAGACTGTGTGTTTGTTCCAGATCTCCTAAACAGACTGTGTGTTTGTTCCAGATCACATAAACAGACTGTGTGTTTGTTCCAGATCTCATAAACAGACTGTGTGTTTGTTCCAGATCTCCTAAACAGACTGTGTGTTTGTTCCAGATCTCCTAAACAGACTGTGTGTTTGTTCCAGATCTCCTAAACAGACTGTGTGTTTGTTCCAGATCTCCTAACAGACTGTGTGTTGTTCCAGATCTCCCAAACAGACTGGTGTTTGTTCCAGATCTCTAAACAGACTGTGTGTTTGTTCCAGATCTCCTAAACAGACTGTGTGTTTGTTCCAGATTCCTTAAACAGACTGGTGTTGTTCCAGATCTCATAACGACTGTGTGTTTGTTCAGATCTCCTAAACAGCTGTGTGTTTGTTTAGATCTCCTAACAGACTGTGTGTTTGATCCAGGTCTCATGAACAGACTGTGTGTTTGTTCCAGATCTCCTAAACAGACTGTGTGTTTGTTCCAGATCTCCTAAACAGACTGTGT